>NC_090648.1:302500-352500 GCF_040937935.1 Hyperolius riggenbachi
GAGCCATATAACAGTACTGGGGGATCCTGTACCCCAATCCTGGGTAATATGTCTGGTGGTGTCTCCCTGAAGCCATATATCAGTACTGGGGGATCCTGTACCCCAATCCTGGGTAATATGGCTGGTGGTGTCTCCCTACAGCCATATAACAGTACTGGGGGATCCTGTACCCCAATCCTGGGTAATATGACTGGTGTCTCCCTACAGCCATATAACAGTACTGGGGGATCCTGTACCCCAATCCTGGGTAATATGGCTGGTGGTGTCTCCCTACAGCCATATAACAGTACTGGGGGATCCTGTACCCCAATCCTGGGTAATATGACTGGTGTCTCCCTACAGCCATATAACAGTACTGGGGGGATCCTGTACCCCAATCCTGGGAAATGTGACTGGTGGTGTCTCCCTAGAGCCATATAACAGTACTGGGGGGATCCTGTACCCCAATCCTGGGAAATGTGACTGGTGGTGTCTCCCTAGAGCCATATAACAGTACTGGGGGATCCTGTACCCCCATCCTGGGTAATATGACTGGTGGTGTCTCCCTGAAGCCATATATCAGTACTGGGGGATCCTGTACCCCAATCCTGGGTAATATGACTGGTGGTGTCTCCATGAAGCCATATATCAGTACTGGGGGATCCTGTACCCCAATCCTGGGTAATATGACTGGTGTCTCCCTACAGCCATATAACAGTACTGGGGGATCCTGTACCCCAATCCTGGGTAATATGGCTGGTGGTGTCTCCCTACAGCCATATAACAGTACTGGGGGATCCTGTACCCCAATCCTGGGTAATATGACTGGTGTCTCCCTACAGCCATATAACAGTACTGGGGGGATCCTGTACCCCAATCCTGGGAAATGTGACTGGTGGTGTCTCCCTAGAGCCATATAACAGTACTGGGGGGATCCTGTACCCCAATCCTGGGAAATGTGACTGGTGGTGTCTCCCTAGAGCCATATAACAGTACTGGGGGATCCTGTACCCCCATCCTGGGTAATATGACTGGTGGTGTCTCCCTGAAGCCATATATCAGTACTGGGGGATCCTGTACCCCCATCCTGGATAATATGACTGGTGGTGTCTCCATGAAGCCATATATCAGTACTGGGGGATCCTGTACCCCAATCCTGGGTAATATGACTGGTGTCTCCCTACAGCCATATAACAGTACTGGGGGATCCTGTACCCCAATCCTGGGTAATATGACTGGTGTCTCCCTACAGCCATATAACAGTACTGGGGGGATCCTGTACCCCAATCCTGGGAAATGTGACTGGTGGTGTCTCCCTAGAGCCATATAACAGTACTGGGGGATCCTGTACCCCAATCCTGGGTAATATGTCTGGTGGTGTCTCCCTGAAGCCATATATCAGTACTGGGGGATCCTGTACCCCAATCCTGGGTAATATGGCTGGTGGTGTCTCCCTACAGCCATATAACAGTACTGGGGGATCCTGTACCCCAATCCTGGGTAATATGACTGGTGTCTCCCTACAGCCATATAACAGTACTGGGGGATCCTGTACCCCAATCCTGGGTAATATGGCTGGTGGTGTCTCCCTACAGCCATATAACAGTACTGGGGGATCCTGTACCCCAATCCTGGGTAATATGACTGGTGTCTCCCTACAGCCATATAACAGTACTGGGGGGATCCTGTACCCCAATCCTGGGAAATGTGACTGGTGGTGTCTCCCTAGAGCCATATAACAGTACTGGGGGGATCCTGTACCCCAATCCTGGGAAATGTGACTGGTGGTGTCTCCCTAGAGCCATATAACAGTACTGGGGGATCCTGTACCCCCATCCTGGGTAATATGACTGGTGGTGTCTCCCTGAAGCCATATATCAGTACTGGGGGATCCTGTACCCCAATCCTGGGTAATATGACTGGTGTCTCCCTACAGCCATATAACAGTACTGGGGGATCCTGTACCCCAATCCTGGGTAATGTGACTAGTGGTTTCTCCCTACAGCCATATAACAGTACTGGGGGATCCTGTACCCCAATCCTGGGTAATATGGCTGGTGGTGTCTCCCTACAGCCATATAACAGTACTGGGGGATCCTGTACCCCAATCCTGGGTAATATGACTGGTGTCTCCCTACAGCCATATAACAGTACTGGGGGGATCCTGTACCCCAATCCTGGGAAATGTGACTGGTGGTGTCTCCCTAGAGCCATATAACAGTACTGGGGGGATCCTGTACCCCAATCCTGGGAAATGTGACTGGTGGTGTCTCCCTAGAGCCATATAACAGTACTGGGGGATCCTGTACCCCCATCCTGGGTAATATGACTGGTGGTGTCTCCCTGAAGCCATATATCAGTACTGGGGGATCCTGTACCCCAATCCTGGGTAATATGACTGGTGTCTCCCTACAGCCATATAACAGTACTGGGGGATCCTGTACCCCAATCCTGGGTAATGTGACTAGTGGTTTCTCCCTACAGCCATATAACAGTACTGGGGGATCCTGTACCCCAATCCTGGGTAATGTGACTAGTGGTTTCTCCCTACAGCCATATAACAGTACTGGGGGATCCTGTACCCCAATCCTGGGTAATATGACTGGTGTCTTCCTACAGCCATATAACAGTACTGGGGGATCCTGTACCCCAATCCTGGGTAATATGACTGGTGTCTTCCTACAGCCATATAACAGTACTGGGGGATCCTGTACCCCAATCCTGGATAATATGACTGGTGGTGTCTCCCTGAAGCCATATATCAGTACTGGGGGATCCTGTACCCCAATCCTGGGTAATATGACTGGTGTCTCCCTACAGCCATATAACAGTACTGGGGGATCCTGTACCCCAATCCTGGGTAATGTGACTAGTGGTTTCTCCCTACAGCCATATAACAGTACTGGGGGATCCTGTACCCCAATCCTGGGTAATATGACTGGTGTCTTCCTACAGCCATATAACAGTACTGGGGGATCCTGTACCCCAATCCTGGGTAATATGACTGGTGTCTTCCTACAGCCATATAACAGTACTGGGGGATCCTGTACCCCAATCCTGGGTAATATGACTGGTGTCTTCCTACAGCCATATAACAGTACTGGGGGATCCTGTACCCCAATCCTGGGTAATATGACTGGTGTCTCCCTACAGTCATATAACAGTACTGGGGGATCCTGTACCCCAATCCTGGGTAATATGACTGGTGTCTCCCTACAGCCATATATCAGTACTGGGGGACCCTGTACCCCAATCCTGGGTAATATGACTGGTGGTGTCTCCCTACAGACATAACAGTACTGGGGGATCTCTGTACCCCAATCCTGGGTAATGTGACTAGTGGTGTCTCCCTACAGCCATATAACAGTACTGGGGGATCCTGTACCCCAATCCTGGGTAATATGACTGGTGTCTCCCTACAGTCATATAACAGTACTGGGGGGATCCTGTACCCCAATCCTGGGTAATATAGCTGGTGGTGTCTCCCTACAGCTATATAACAGTACTGGGGGGAACCTGTACCCCAATCCTGGGTAATATGACTGGTGTCTCCCTACAGCCATATATCAGTACTGGGGAATCCTGTACCCCAATCCTGAGTAATATGACTGGTGGTGTCTCCCTAGAGCCATATAACAGTACTGGGGATCCTGTACCCCAATCCTGGGTAATATGACTGGTGGTGTCTCCCTACAGCTATATAACAGTACTGGGGGGATCCTGTACCCCAATCCTGGGTAATATGACTGGTGTCTCCCTACAGCTATATAACAGTACTGGGGGGATCCTGTACCCCAATCCTGGGTAATATGACTGGTGTCTCCCTACAGCCATATAACAGTACTGGGGGGTCCTGTACCCCAATCCTGGGTAATATGACTGGTGATGTCTCCCTACAGCCATATAACAGTACTGGGGGATCCTGTACCCCAATCCTGGGCAATGTGACTGGTGGTGTCTCCCTACAGCCATATAACAGTACTGGGGGGATCCTGTACCCCAATCCTGGGTACTATGACTGGTGTCTCCCTACAGCCATATAACAGTACTGGGGGATCCTGTACCCCAATCCTGGGTAATATGACTGGTGTCTCCCTACAGTCATATAACAGTACTGGGGGATCCTGTACCCCAATCCTGGATAATATGACTGGTGGTGTCTCCCTGGAGCCATATATCAGTACTGGGGGATCCTGTACCCCAATCCTGGGTAATATGACTGGTGTCTCCCTACAGACATGTAGCAGTACTGGGGGATCCTGTACCCCAATCCTGGGTAATATGGCTGGTGTCTCCCTACAGCCATATAACAGTACTGGGGGATCCTGTACCCCAATCCTGGGTAATATGACTGGTGTCTCCCTACAGACATATATCAGTACTGGGGGGATCCTGTACCCCAATCCTGGGTAATATGACTGGTGGTGTCTCCCTACAGCCATATATCAGTACTGGGGGGTCCTGTACCCCGATCCTGGGTAATATGACTGGTGGTGTCTCCCTACAGACATATAACAGTACTGGGGGATCTGTACCCCAATCCTGGGTAATATGACTGGTGGTGTCTTCCTACAGCTATATATCAGTACTGGGGGATCTGTACCCCAATCCTGGGTAATATGACTGGTGTCTCCCTACAGACATATATCAGTACTGGGGGATCCTGTACCCCAATCCTGGGTAACATGGCTGGTGGTGTCTCCCTACAGCCATATAACAGTACTGGGGGATCCTGTACCCCAATCCTATGTAATATGTCTGGTGGTGTCTCCCTACAGCCATATAACAGTACTGGGGGATCCTGTACCCCAATCCTGGGTAATATGGCTGGTGTCTCCCTACAGCCAAATATCATTACTGGGTGGATCCTGTACCCCAATCCTGGGTAGTATGGCTGGTGGTGTCTCCCTACAGCCATATAACAGTACTGGGGATCCTGTACCCCATTCCTGGGTAATATGACTGGTGTCTCCCTACAGACATATATCAGTACTGGGGGTCCTGTACCCCAATCCTGGGTAATGTGACTGGTGGTGTCTCCCTACAGCCATATAACAGTACGGGGGGGGGGGATCCTGTACCCCAATCTTTCTTATGGCCAGCCGGCGGGGGGGGGGGGGGGGGGGACACGCGAGTCCCCCCGGGAGTCGTTCGTCGCAGCAGGGGCAGCAGAGCGGGGAGGCTGCAGACATTGCTTCTGCCAGCACCCGCTCTGCAAGAACGGCAGGCTTCCCTGCCGCGACGAACGACTCCGGAGGGACACGCGTGTCCCCGCCCGGCTGGCCATAAGAAAGAGAGGGAGAGAGATGAGGCAGATGAAAAAGCCGGCGGCTTGAATCGTTACATTGCCGCCGGCTTAAAATTGCAACAAATTAATACGTTTGGCCGCTGCGCTGCGGCCAGAAGATACATTCATATCAGAGTAAACGATCCGTTTCTAACATTGGCCGCAGCGCAGCGGGCACTTCGCGAATTGGCTGGCCAGAACCCGAAGTGGCGGCCAGAACTAGAAGTGGCCAAACTTCGGGTTCTGGCCGTAACATATATACTAAATAACGTCTATTCTGTAAGTATAAAGCCTGATGTGTAGCCGTGTCACTAATAGAGATGGTCAATGAGATGGAAATAATTCTGCGTTGATGCTGATTTAAGCAAATGTATGCACTTCCTTTGCTGATGAAATCAAATAATTTGATATGTTGTTAAAATTTGGTTTGGTGACTACAAATTAAAGGGTAACTGAGACGGATGAAATTAAAGTTTTATACATACCTGGGGCTTCCTCCAGCCCCCTTCAGGCTAATCAGTCCCTCGCTGTCCTCCACCACCCGGATCTTCTGCTATGAGTCCTGGTACTTCAGCCAGTCAGCGCTGTCCGGCCGCATGCCGCTCCCACAGCCAGGAACATTCTGTACCTGCGCAATAGTGCTGCACAGGTGTAGTATGCTCCTAGCGGTGGAGTGTGTTCATGCGCACTACGCCTGACTGGCTCAAGTACCTGGACTCATAGCAGAAGATCCAGGTGGCGGAGGAGGACAACGAGGGACTGATTATCCTGAAGGCGGCTGGAGGAAGCCCCAGGTATGTATAAAACTTTAATTTCATCTGTCTCAGGTTTACTTTGTTACACAGTAGTACTATAGTCTACATATGCTCTCCCCACAGAGCTGCAGGGAATCCACTGAGAATGTTGTGCACATTGAACACAGAGGTGTTGTCTGTTTACAATCTCCTCATTCCCCTGCAGAGTACCTGCACATCATTCTTACATGTACCCACAGTTACATTGCCTAGGGCCTGATCCATGTTCAGATTGTGCATGAAGAATGTGTAATAGAGGAAGAATCTGCTCATTCCCCTGCAGAGTACCTGCACATCACTCTTACATGTACCTACACTTACATTGCCTAGGGCCTGATAGATGTTCTTTGTTCCGGTTTGTACCTTTTACAAGTACTCTTACCAAGGACTAGTTTTAGTCTAAAGGGAATAAATATAGTAGTCTACATATCCTTCTCACTTCAGTTGTCTTGTAAAATTCCTAAGCGTTGGCAGTTAAGAGACGAATTGCATGTTACATACTTTTAATCAACAAAATTGTAATATGCAAATTAGAAGAGTCGGAGTCGTTGGAATCCTAAACTGAGGAGTCGGAGTCGGTTGATTTTTGGACCGACTCCACAGCCCTGATCAGTACTCGGGGATCCTGTACCCCAATCCTGGGTAATATGACTGGTGTCTCCCTACAGCCATATAACAGTACTGGGGGGATCCTGTACCCCAATCCTGGGTAATGTTACTGGTGGTGTCTCCCTACAGCCATATAACAGTACTGGGGGTTCTGTACCCCAATCCTGGGTAATGTGACTAGTGGTGTCTCCCTACAGCCATATAACAGTACTTGGGGATCTGTACCCCAATCCTGGGTAATATGACTGGTGGTGTCTCCCTACAGCTATATATCAGTACGGGGGATCCTGTACCCCAATTCTGGGTAGTATGACTGGTGGTGTCTCCCTATAGCCATATAACAGTACTGGGGGATCCTGTACCCCAATCCTGGGTAATATGACTGGTGGTGTCTCCCTGCAGCCATATAACAGTACTGGGGACCTGTACACCAATCCTGGGCAATGTGACTGGTGGTGTCTCCCTACAGCCATATAACAGTACTGGGGGGATCCTGTACCCCCATCCTGGGTAATGTGAGTGGTGGTGTCTCCCTACAGCCATATAACAGTACTGGGGGATCCTGTACCCCAATCCTGGGTAATATGGCTGGTGTCTCCCTACAGCCATATATCATTACTGGGGGGATCCTGTACCCCAATCCTGGGTAATATGACTGGTGGTGTCTCCCTACAGAGATATAACAGTATTGGGGGGATCCTGTACCCTAATCCTGGGTAATATGGCTGGTGGTGTCTCCCTACAACCATATAACAGTACTGGGGGATCTGTACCCCAATCCTGGGTAACATGCCTGTTGGTGTCTCCCTACAGCCATATGACAGTACTGGGGGATCTGTACCCCAATCCTTGGTAATATGACTGGTGGTGTCTCCCTACAGCCATATAACAGTACTGGGGGATCCTGTACCCCAATCCTGGGTAATATGACTGGTGGTGTCTCCCTACAGCCATCTTACAGTGCTGGGGGATCATGTACCCCAATCCTGGGTAATATGGCTGGTGGTGTCTCCCTACAGACATAACAGTACTGGGGGATCCTGTAACCCCATCCTGGGTAATATGACTGGTGGTGTCTCCCTACAGCTATATATCAGTACGGGGGATCCTGTACACCAATGCTGGGTAATGACTGGTGGTGTCTCCCTACAGCTATATATCAGTACGGGGGATCCTGTACACCAATCCTGGGTAATATTACTGTTGCAAAACCATATACTGATTGCTGTCTCATGCACATATACATTTTATTGCTGCCATAGCTTCTTAATGCTGAATCACAACACATTAAAATAACAGACATTTAAAATCACTACCTGGCCAGGAGCGCTTGCAATTCATGTGAGGGACCTGACCCATGTATATATGCAGCGCTATCGCCCAGCCTTAGCCTATGCATACAACGCTTTGCACCACATGGGTCAATGAGGTCCTCAAACCACCACCGCTACACCCTGCACACTGTGCGCCGCTGGATCAAACTACACACTCTCTGCACGGGATGTATATCCTCCTGGTAATGGCTCAATACAGAAGTCCGCTTGGAGAGATCAGGCTTTGTTTGCATATACAGATCTGCCTCATATGACACATTGGGGTTGGCTATTCATCTGATTTAGCTTGACAAGTAACGTCACGTAATAGCTTGCGATACTTGCTGTCAGGAACCGGCCCGCGGCACGCCTGCGTATACGGTTCCCGACTGCGGGTTTGACCAGACTGAGAGGGGAAGCAGCCTTAGTCAAGCTAAAACAAGGCTGGGACCCCTCAGAACACCTCTCACTGCCACCACTAGCGGTTCGCTAGACACTTCCACTCTGCTGTCGAGTCCTCAGCGCGCACTCCGCGTTTTCGTATTTGGGTCAGCTTTGCGCTTAGGCCAAATACGGGAACGCCACGCACACACACACACACACAGTTGCAATCTTACACTGTCGTGAAGCAAAGACCCACTAACAGTCGTTCCGAACGATACTGTTAGCCACTCTGCTGTCGCTACTTGCACTGGCGTTGTTCGTACGTTGGGTCAGCTGCGCGCTTAGGCCAACGTATGACAAACGCCCCCACACACAATGCAATTACAATTTCATAGGGTAGTGTTGCTCAAGCGTACAATTGGGCATGAACTTATACACGGTTGCACTTCAGTCTCTTCTAGGCTATGAGTGTTAGTTTAGTACAGCAGAAGTCAAGCTTATTAAATAATAATTTAATATTCCAGAAAAACATAGAACAGTGCAGAACTTAATATATACAAAAAGATTACAAAAAACAAAGTAAAAATAGTTACAAGATAAAAGTTACAAAGATAACACACCAAGCAATTTGCTTACCAAAAATACAGGAATCCAGATAGAAGAACCTTGGACTTTGGTGGACGGACACCATTCTGGTTAGACCAGGAGTTCACTAGCTTGGGCCAGGAGACCGGCTGCCACTACCGTCAGAAGAGAACTGATTTGAGGTAGATGTCCCCTGGTTTTTATAATGAAATATTCGCCTCGAGGCTGTAAGCCTGTGTGGACGGGGGGGAAGCTAGATTTAATTACATCCTCAGTCATAATTG
Source organism: Hyperolius riggenbachi (assembly GCF_040937935.1). Classification (NCBI taxonomy): domain Eukaryota; kingdom Metazoa; phylum Chordata; class Amphibia; order Anura; family Hyperoliidae; genus Hyperolius; species Hyperolius riggenbachi. The sequence goes on from NC_090648.1 coordinate 311,736, forward strand.
GATCTCCAGAGATCTAACATCCACCTGTGAAAAATGTACAATAGCCCACATACATGAAAAGATTTCCCTAGTCCAAGTTACAGGTGACAACCCCATTGTTGACAGTACTTCCTAGCTGATCAAAGATAAGGAGGTTGCACCTCCACCAATAATTCAATTTCCACAGGTAGAAAATGGTATCAAAAGGACTTCACCCCTTCTATAATTTCCCGTAGGCTGTCAAATACATTTCAAACATTCAGGTGTCAGCTTCCCCCTTTCCTCAAGACTCTGGCAAGCTTGCCTTGTATAATGGGACAATAGCTGACACCAGACTCAAAAGCCATGCCGACCAGCCTATTCTTCCTCAATTGGCCGCTAATTAGCAGTACACACAGTTTCCCCTGCTGGACAATGAGGGCAGAGGTAATGTACATTTACATGCAGACTTACATTATCCTTCAGATTACTCTGGCCAGGTGGCCAATTACTACCAAGCACAATACACATCTGAGGTTTTACCCAGTAGACAGAAAAAAGACAGAAATATGTTCTGTTATTATCCTTAACATTATCAGCACCCCAATATATTCCTGACACTTGCGCGTTCAGGAGGCGGACTCCAGTCCGCTTGACTTCCAGTGCACTGAGTCACTTGATCACGTAGACGTCTCCGATGCCACTCTCATCAAAAGCAGCTCACCGGTATATTCTTGTAGCTCTTGTTTAATGCAGCTAGGGATCCCGGCGGTGTGGAATATCGCTCAGCGTGCCGGTGTTTGCACGTGGGAGGCCAGCGCGAGCACTCCTGCGGTAGCCACGCCTACCGACGCGTTTCGCCCCGCCCACGGGGCTTTTTCAAGGTAGCGGATAGCGATAGGTCTGAGCCTCTCTCTTATGCTCATTTACTCAAAGCTCCACCTCCAGCTTATGTTCTCCATGGCAACAAGTGCCTCCGCTGATTTACATTTCCTAGTAGCGGTGGGAATGACTAATAGCAGAGAGAGGTGTACTAAATTCATGCTCATTCATTATACTCCATTTCTTTTTCAAATTGTTTCACCGGCAATGATATAGGATAATAATATTCTGATCACTAATTGTATATTGATTTTTGACATTTCCACATCAGAAAAACAGATCATCCCTGCTATAAGAAGTACACCAGATTTAGATCAGTGTTCAGGCCTCTGGGTATTAGTGTCCCCAGACGATAGATCCAGGTTTGTTCAATCTTATAGAGATCTTTTTCGATATCGCCACCTCGAAAGGGAATACGTTGTTTAATTATACCCTTAAATGTCAGGCCATCAGGCCTGCCATTATGGTAATCCCTGAAATGTTTCCCCAAGGGGCTATGTAGATCTTGATTACGGATGTTTCCAACATGGTCACCAATACGTTTGCTTAGCCGTTTTTTTTGTTTTACCTATATACAGGAGATTGCAGGGGCATCTAATCACATATACTACTCTGGTTGAGTTACAATTTATATTGTCACGTATGTCGAATGACATCGTGCCATCGTGGTTGGTGAAGGTTTTTGTCCTCTCCACATACCTGCAATTAACACATGATCCACAGGGGAACATCCCCTCTCTCACAGGATATCTGTCCAACCATGTCGCAGGCTGTGAGGAGCGGAACTCTGATCTCACCAGACGGTCTTTTAGATTTTTTTACTTTTCGTGCCGTCATGAAGGGTTTTCCCCCTACACGTCTTTTTATTTCATTGTCCAGCATGAGAACATGCCAGTGTTTTTGGAAGGATTTTTGTAAATCAAACCAATGAGGACCAAAGTCTGACACAAATCTTATTACTTCGTCCCTAGAGCCGGGGGTTTTCTTCCAGGTTCATAGACGACGTGCTCCTGGTCTGGCGAGGTACTGAATCCGAGTTAGCTGAGTTTGTGGACAGATTACAGTGTAATTCTAGGAATATACATCTGGCCTATCAGTATGATAAGGAGTCCCTGTCTTTTCTCGATTTGATGGTTAAAAAACAAGATGGGATGTTGACAACGTGCACCTGCCGCAAACCTACTGCGGGGAATACCTTGTTTCACTTCTCTAGCTTCTATCTTCGTTCACAAAAAAGACCTATTCCTAAAGGACAGTTTACACGTATTAAGCGAAATTGTTCACAGGGAAAAGATTATAGTAGAGAATCAGATGAACTAAAGTCCCGATTTTTTTAGAGCGAGGCTACCCTGAACCAATTATTGATGAGGCAATTGGTGCCCTGGCAGAAAAGGAGAGAGACTCTCTAATCACGGTAAAGAAAAAGAAGAAAACCCCCGGCTCTAGGGACGAAGTAATAAGATTTGTGTCAGACTTTGGTCCTCATTGGTTTGATTTACAAAAATCCTTCCAAAAACACTGGCATGTTCTCATGCTGGACAATGAAATAAAAAGACGTGTAGGGGAAAAACCCTTCATGACGGCACGAAAAGTAAAAAAATCTAAAAGACTGTCTGGTGAGATCAGAGTTCCGCTCCTCACAGCCTGCGACATGGTTGGACAGATATCCTGTGAGAGAGGGGATGTTCCCCTGTGGATCATGTGTTAATTGCAGGTATGTGGAGAGGACAAAAACCTTCACCAACCACGATGGCACGATGTCATTCGACATACGTGACAATATAAATTGTAACTCAACCAGAGTAGTATATGTGATTAGATGCCCCTGCAATCTCCTGTATATAGGTAAAACAAAAAAACGGCTAAGCAAACGTATTGGTGACCATGTTGGAAACATCCGTAATCAAGATCTACATAGCCCCTTGGGGAAACATTTCAGGGATTACCATAATGGCAGGCCTGATGGCCTGACATTTAAGGGTATAATTAAACAACGTATTCCCTTTCGAGGTGGCGATATCGAAAAAGATCTCTATAAGATTGAACAAACCTGGATCTATCGTCTGGGGACACTAATACCCAGAGGCCTGAACACTGATCTAAATCTGGTGTACTTCTTATAGCAGGGATGATCTGTTTTTCTGATGTGGAAATGTCAAAAATCAATATACAATTAGTGATCAGAATATTATTATCCTATATCATTGCCGGTGAAACAATTTGAAAAAGAAATGGAGTATAATGAATGAGCATGAATTTAGTACACCTCTCTCTGCTATTAGTCATTCCCACCGCTACTAGGAAATGTAAATCAGCGGAGGCACTTGTTGCCATGGAGAACATAAGCTGGAGGTGGAGCTTTGAGTAAATGAGCATAAGAGGAGAGAGGCTCAGACCTATCGCTATCCGCTACCTTGAAAAAGCCCCGTGGGCGGGGCGAAATGCATCGGTAGGCGTGGCTACCGCAGGAGTGCTCGCGCTGGCCTCCCACGTGCAAACACCGGCACGCTGAGCGATATTCCACACCGCCGGGATCCCTAGCTGCATTAAACAAGAGCTACAAGAATATACCGGTGAGCTGCTTTTGATGAGAGTGGCATCGGAGACGTCTACGTGATCAAGTGACTCAGTGCACTGGAAGTCAAGCGGACTGGAGTCCGCCTCCTGAACGCGCAAGTATCGCAAGCTATTACGTGACGTTACTTGTCAAGCTAAATCAGATGGATCGCCAACCCCAGTGTGTCATATGAGGCAGATCTGTATATGCAAACAAAGCCTGATCTCTCCAAGCGGACTTCCGTATTGAGCCATTACCAGGAGGATATACATCCCGTGCAGAGAGTGTGTACTTTGATCCAGCGGCGCACAGTGTGCAGGGTGTAGCCGTGGTGGTTTGAGGACCTCATTGACCCATGTGGTGCAAAGCGTTGTATGCATAGGCTAAGGCTGGGCGATAGCGCTGCATATATACATGGGTCAGGTCCCTCACATGAATTGCAAGCGCTCCTGGCCAGGTAGTGATTTTAAATGTCTGTGTTATTTTAATGTGTTGTGATTCAGCATTAAGCAGCTATGGCAGCAATAAAACTTATATGTGCATGAGACAGCAATCAGTATATGGTTTTGCAATAGTCTATGTGGTGGTCTGTTGCTGGCTCCTAGCTTAGTTGCACAAATTGTAACTAGGTGGCTCTCCGGCTTTTTCAAGTAAATGGGTAATATGACTGGTGGTGTCTCCCTACAGCCATATATCAGTACTCGGGGATCCTGTACCCCAATCCTGGGTAATATGACTGGCGGTGTCTCCCTACAGTCATATAACAGTACTGGGGGATCCTGGGTAATATGGCTGGTGGTGTCTCCCTACAGCCATATAACAGTACTGGGGGATCCTGTACCCCAATCCTGGGTAATATGTCTTGTGGTGTCTTCCTACAGCCATATAACAGTACTGGGGGGGATCCTGTACCCCAATCCTGAGTAATATGACTGGTGGTGTCTCCCTACAGCCATATATCAGTACTGGGGGTTCCCGGGTAATATGGCTGGTGGTGTCTCCCTACAGCCATATAACAGTACTGGGGATCCTGTACCCCAATCCTGGGTAATATGACTAGTGGTGTTGCTGGTGGTGTCTTCCTACAGCCATATAACAGTACTGGGGGATCCTGTACCCCAATCCTGGGTAGTATGGCTGGTGGTGTCTCCCTACAGCTATATAACAGTACTGGGGGATCCTGTATCCCAATCCTGGGTAGTATGGCTGGTGGTGTCTTCCTACAGCCATATAACAGTACTTGGGGGATCCTGTACCCCAATCCTGGGTAATATGACTGGTGGTGTTGCTGGTAGTGTCTCCCTACAGCCATATAACAGTACTGGGGGATCCTGTATCCCAATCCTGGGTAGTATGGCTGGTGGTGTCTTCCTACAGCCATATAACAGTACTGGGGGATCCTGTACCCCAATCCTGGGTAATATGACTGGTGGTGTCTCCCTACAGCCATATAACAGTACTGGGGGATCCTGTATCCCAATCCTGGGTAATATGACTGGTGGTGTCTCCCTGCAGCCATATATCAGTACTGGGGGATCCCGGGTAATATGGCTGGTGGTGTCTCCCTACAGCCATATAACAGTACTGGGGGATCCTGTACCCCAGTCCTGGGTAATATGACTGGTGGTGTCTCCCTACAGCCATATATCAGTACTGGGGGATCCCGGGTAATATGGCTGGTGTCTCCCTACAGCCATATAACAGTACTGGGGGATCTGTACCCCCATCCTGGGTAATATGACTCGTGGTGTTGCTGGTGGTGTCTTCCTACAGCCATATAACAGTACTGGGGGATCCTGTACCCCAATCCTGGGTAGTATGGCTGGTGGTGTCTCCCTTCAGCCATATAACAGTACTGGGGGATCCGCACCACAATCCTGGGTAATGACTGGTGGTGTCTCCCTACAGCTATATATCAGTACTGGGGGTCCTGTACCCCAATCCTGGGTAATATGACTGGTGGTGTCTCCCTACAGACATGTAACAGTACTGGGGGATCCTGTATCCCCAATCCTGGGTAATATGACTGGTGGTGTCTCCCTACAGCTATATAACAGTACTGGGGGCTCCTGTACACCAATCCTGGGTAATATGACTGGTGGTGTTGCTGGTGGTGTCTCCCTACAGCCATATAACAGTACTGGGGGATCCTGTATCCCAATCCTGGGTAGTATGGCTGGTGGTGTCTTCCTACAGCCATATAACAGTACTGGGGGATCCTGTACCCCAATCCTGGGTAATATGACTGGTGGTGTCTCCCTACAGCCATATAACAGTACTGGGGGATCCTGTATCTCAATCCTGGGTAGTATGGCTGGTGGTGTCTTCCTACAGCCATATAACAGTACTGGGGGGGATCCTGTACCCCAATCCTGGGTAATATGACTGGTGGTGTTGCTGGTGGTGTCTCCCTACAGCCATATAACAGTACTGGGGATCCTGTACACCAATCCTGGGTAATATGACTAGTGGTGTCTCCCTACAGCCATATAACAGTACTGGGGGATCCTGTACCCCAATCCTGGGTAATATGTCTGGCGGTGTCTCCCTACAGCCAAATAACAGTACTGGGGGATCCTGTACCCCAATCCTGGGTAATATGTCTTGTGGTGTCTCCCTACAGCCATATAACAGTACTGGGGAATCCTGTACCCCAATCCTGGGTAGTATGGCTGGTGGTGTCTCCCTTCAGCCACATAACAGTACCGGCGGGGGGGGGGATCCTGTACCCCAATCCTGGGGAATATGGCTGGCGGTGTCTTCCTACAGCCATATAACAGTACTGGGGGATCTGCACCACAATCCTGGGTAATGACTGGTGGTGTCTCCCTACAGCTATATATCAGTACTGGGGGTCCTGTACCCCAATCCTGGGTAATATGACTGGAGGTGTCTCCCTACAGCTATATATCAGTACGGGGGATCCTGTACACCAATCCTGGGTAATCTGGCTGGAGGTGTCTCCCTACAGCTATATAACAGTACTGGGGAATCCTGTACCCCAATCCTGGGTAATAAGACTGGTGGTGTCTCCCTACAGCTATATAACAGTACTGGGGGATCCTGTACCCCAATCCTGGGTAATATGACTGGTGGTGTCTCCCTACAGACATAACAGTACTGGGGGATCCTGTACCCCCATCCTGGGTAATATGACTGGTGGTGTCTCCCTACAGCTATATATCAGTACGGGGGATCCTGTACACCAATCCTGGGTAATATGACTGGTGGTGTCTCCCTACAGCCATATAACAGTACTGGGGGGGGGGGGGATCCTGTACCCCAATCCTGGGTAATATGGCTGGTGGTGTCTCCCTAGAGCCATATAACAGTGCTGGGGGATCTGTACCCCAATCCTGGGTAATATGACTGGTGGTGTCTCCCTACAGACACGTAACAGTACTGGGGGATCCTGTACTCCAATCCTGGGTAATATGACTGGTGGTGTCTTCCTACAGCTATATATCAGTACTGGGGGATCCTGTACCCCAATCCTGGGTAGTATGGCTGGTGGTGTCTTCCTACAGCCATATAACAGTACTGGGGGATCCTGTACCCCAATCCTGAGTAATATGGCTGGTGGTGTCTCCCTACAGCCATATAACAGTACTGGGGGATCCTTACATAGTTACATAGTTATTTTGGTTGAAAAAAGACATACGTCCATCGAGTGCAACCAGTATAAAGTACAACACCAGCCTGCTCCCTCACATATCCCTGTTGATCCAGAGGAAGGCGAAAAAACCCTTACAAGGCATGGTCCAATTAGCCCCTAAAGGGAAAAATTCCTTCCCGACTCCAGATGGCAATCAAATAAAATCCCTGGATCAACATCATTAGGCATTACCTAGTAATTGTAGCCATGGATGTCATTCAACGCAAGGAAAGCATCTAAGCCCCCTTTAAATGCAGGTATAGAGTTTGCCGTAACGACTTCCTGTGGCAATGCATTCCACATCTTAATCACTCTTACTGTAAAGAATCCTTTCCTAAATAAATGGCTAAAACTTTTTTCCTCCATGTGCAGATCATGTCGTCTAGTCCTTTGAGAAGGCCTAGGGACAAAAAGCTCATCCGCCAAGCTATTATATTGCCCTCTGATGTATTTATACATGTTAATTAGATCTCCTCTAAGGCGTCTTTTCTCTAGACTAAATAAACCCAGTTTATCTAACCTTTCTTGGTAAGTGAGACCTTCCATCCCACGTATCAATTTTGTTGCTCGTCTCTGCACCCGCTCTAAAACTGCAATATCTTTCCTGTAATGTGGTGCCCAGAACTGAATTCCATATTCCAGATGTGGCCTTACTAGAGAGTTAAACAGGGGCAATATTATGCTCGCATCTCGAGTTTTTATTTCCCTTTTTAATGCATCCCAAAATTTTGTTAGCTTTAGCTGCAGCGGCTTGGCATTGAGTATGATTATTTTACTTGTTGTCGATGAGTACTCCTAAGTCCTTCTCCAAGTTTGATGTCCCCAACTGTATCCCATTTATTTTGTATGGTGCTAGACCATTAGTACGTCCAAAATGCATGACCTTACATTTGTCAACATTGAATTTCATCTGCCATGTATGTGCCCATATAGCCATCCTATCCAGATCCTGTTGCAATATGACACTATCTTCCTGAGAGTTGATGATTCTGCACAATTTTGTATCATCTGCAAAAATAGCAACATTGCTCACTACTGCATCTACTAGGTCATTAATAAATAAATTGAAGAGCACTGGACCCAGAACAGACCCCTGTGGGACCCCACTGCTAACAGTCTCCCATTTTGAGTACGATCCATTGACCACAACTCTTTGTTTTCTGTCCATTAGCCAGTTCCCTATCCGTGCACACAGACTCTTCCCCAGTCCTTGCATCCTCAACTTTTGCACCAGACTTTTGTGGGGAACAGTGTCGAAGGCCTTAGCAAAGTCCAAGTATATCACATCTACAGCATTCCCAATATCCATATTAGCATTCACTACCTCATAAAAGCTGAGCATGTTAGTCAAACAGGACCTGTCTTTAGTAAACCCATGTTGATGCTGAGAAATAAGATTATTTTCTACTATGAAGTCATGTATAGTATCTCTTAGTAACCCCTCAAATAGTTTGCATACAACTGATGTTAAACTTACAGGTCTATAATTTCCTGGATCAGATTTTTTTGCCCTTCTTAAATAATGGGAAAACGTGGGCTGTACGCCAATCCACTGGGACTCTGCCAGTTGAAAGAGTCACAAAAGATAAGAAAAAGGGGTCTATCTATAACTGAACTTAATTCCCTTTGGACCCGAGGATGCATGCCATCCGGGCCAGGTGCCTTGTCTATTTTTAATTAATTTAGTCTTGCCTTCACTTCTTCCTGCGTTAAGTATTTAATATTACCGTTAGAAGATTGAGGCTCTTCTGCCTCTGTAATTTGCAACAGTGCTGTTTCCTTTGTGAAGACAGAAGCAAAGAAAGCATTTAATAACTCTGCCTTACCTTGGTCATCCACCATTGAGTTCCCACCCTCATCCTTTAGGAGTCCTATACAGTCAACCTTTTTTTTTTTTTTTTTTTTTTTTTTTTTTTTTTTTTTTTAGAGTTGATGTACTTGTAAAACTTTTTTGGGTTAGATTTGATATCTGTAAAGAAATGCAGAAGAGCCGCCGCTATAAGTCAGCGGGAGGCGGCTCTTTCCGCGCATGGCATGGCTGAACGCGGAAAAACCGCCGCGTCTGATGCGGCGGTTGGCGCGCATGGGCCTGTGGCGAACAATCTGACCCAGCGCGGGGAGGCCGCCGCCGGTGCTGAGGGCGATGCGACCAACCCCGCGCCCGGGTCAGCAAGCACATTACAAGATAGTACTGGTGTGGCTAGGACTGATAGTTCACCAAGGTTCAGAATGACGCGCGTGCGCGCAGAGAGGCAGAACTTGTATGGCAGTCAGAAAAGGATCAGCTGACCAAGCTGGTCAGCTGACAATCCTGCTTCGTTTCATTGGTCCAGCACTTAGGGAGGGGCTGGAGAATGGTTTGGGATATATACTGCTGGCTGTTCAGTTGCTGGTTGTCTGGCGTTGCGATCACTACGTGGTAGCACTCAGACCTGAGTCAGATCCTAAAGTGTGCCGGGACCAGCTGGAGCTGTAATCCTACACTTAGCTAGATTCTGTTGATAGTCTAAAGTACTAGTTTGATTGTGATTATCTGTTATGACCTTGTTGCTTGTCTGACCATTCTTCTGAACTCTGATCCTGTACCTTGCTATTCTGATACTCTGTTGCCGAACCTCGGCTCGCCCTGAGACCCCGCATCTGCCTCCTGATTCTGTACCTCGATATTTCTGATACCCTGTTGCCGAACCCTGCTTGTTTATTAGACCCCGCATCTGCCTTCTGAATCTGTACTGTATCTGTCTGTGTGTTATAGACCTGGATTGCCCGACCTTGAGAACCAACCTAACTGTTAGAGGCAGTTCCCAGTCCTGATAGTGACACTCCCTCTTGCGTGTCACCCTCAGTTTGTCCTTCCTACGTTTAGCCTGACTCCTCCCTCCGGGAGAGTTTAGGTCTTCGGAAGGAGTTTGTGCAGTACTCTTACTGCTCTGAGGCCTAGTCCTCTTAAGTATTACTGTTGCACCAAACACTCTCACTCTACTCAGGTGTCCAGAGGTTAGCTTATATATCTGATTATCGGTGATACTGCAGATCATCAATAATCTGGTATATATCTGTATTTCCAGTGATACTGCAGATCACCGGTAATCAGACCCTCTCTGTGTTACACCGACCGTTACAATATCCCTAGCGATTTGATTTTCAGCTTCAATCTTTGCCTGCCTAATTTCTTTTTTACAATTTTTATTGCACTCCTTATAATTGCTTAGTGCAGCCTCGGTCCCCTCCTGTTTTAAGACTTTATAGGCATTCCTTTTCCTCTTCATTTTATCTCTAACCTTTCTATTCATCCATAGAGGCCTTTTTTATTCCTAGACATTTTGTTTCCATATGGGATATACATACTACAGTATTGATTGAGTATAAGTTTAAAAGCTTGCCATTTCCCTTCAGTGTCCTCCCCTTGTAGTACATTATCCCAGTTCACCAAACTTAGTGCCTGCCTAATTTGAGTGAACTTTGCTTTTCTAAAATTCATAGTTTTAGTGGTCCCGCTGCCCCGTGGCCTATCAGTCACCAGATCAAACGTTATCATGTTGTGATCACTATTTCCCAAATATTCTTGAACCTGCACATTTGATACATTATCTGGTCTATTAGAAATGATCAGATCCAGTAACTCATTCCCCCTATTTGGTTCCGTTACCATTTGAGTCAAGTAATTGTCCTGTTGTGCTGCCAGAAATCTGCTGCTTTTACCAGAATGGGTAGCCTCAATACTCCAGTCAATGTCTGGAAAGTTGAAGTCGCCCATAATTATGACCTCATTTTTACTTGCAGCTTTTTCAATCTGCTGTAGTAATCGCAGTTCTGCTGCTTCATTAATAAGAGGTGGCCTGTAGCATACCCCAATAAGCAATTGGCAACTTTTATTTCCACCATGAATATCTACCCAAACGGACTCCACATCTTCGCAATCTTCCTCCATCTCATCGTTGAGGACAGCTGTAAGAGAATTCTTAACAAAGAGACAAACCCCTCCACCTTTTTTCCCTGTTCTATCCCTCCTAAACACATTGTATCCTTTTAAATTAGTTATCCAGTCATGGCTTTCATCCATCCATGTCTCGGTTATTCCCACAATGTCATAGCCTTTGTCATTCAGAATGAACTCTAGTTCGTCTATTTTATTTGCAAGGCTCTGAGCATTGGTTACCATGCACTTTATTTTTTTACCACCACATTTACTAATTTTGTTTACATGAAATGGGCTACTTGAAGCTTTACCAACCTCCTTAATCTTTACACTGTCTCCACCCCCCATAATATTAGGCTCCCACTGTCTTTTTACCTTATCTTGTCTACATATTGAGACTTTATCCTCCCGCCTCCCCCCAGATCCTAGTTTAAAATCTCCTCCAACCGTTTAGCCATCTTCTCCCCCAATGCAGCTGCACCCTCCCCATTAAGGTGTTGCCCATCCCTGCTGTAGAACCTGTAGCCGACTGCAAAGTCTGCCCAGTTCTCCTGGAACCCAAACCCTTCTTTCTTACACCAATTTCTCAGCCACTTATTTAACTCCCTAAGCCCCCTCTGTCTCTCAGATGTAGCATGTGGCACTGGCAGTATTTCAGAGAACACCACCTTGGAGGACCTTGCTTTAAGTTTATCTCCAAGTACCTGAAAATCATTTTTGAGGACCTTCCATCTCCCACTAACTTTGTCATTGGTGCCAATGTGTACCATGACAGCCGGGTCTTCCCCAGCCCCACCCAATAATCTGTCAATTCTTTCCGCTACATGCTGAACCCGAACACCCGGGAGGCAACAGACTGTACGGCATTCACGGTTTCTTCGACAGATTACCCTATCTGTGCGCCTAATAATTGAATCCCCTACCACCAGTACCTGTCTAGCCTTAGCTGCACTCCTATTCCCTTGTTACAGCAGTCTGCCCCTTGGTTGCTAAGGAGCACATCCTGCTGCAGCATTGCTACTCCTGAATCCTCCTCCCCAATATTACGCAAACAAGCATACTTATTAGTGAGGGACAACTCGAGACTAGCCTCCCTGCCACTTTTTCCCCTACCCCTTCTAATTGTGACCCAACTAGCGGCTACCTCTGCTTCTTGCTCTGGCTTTACTCCACCCACCTCATCTTCACCAATTTCCATCCAGTGTCTGGATCGTGAGATCCAAGCTCATCTCCATGTTGTGTATGCATCTCAGTGTTGCGAGATGCTTATTTAGCTCTGCGACTTCCGCCTCTAACTGAGCGACGCGCACACACCCAGGGCAACAGTAAACGCCCTCAATCCGCTGATCAAAGCATGCATACATGTTGCAGGATGTACACTGTACAGCATAGTCCAACATGATGACTATTGTGTGGGGAAATTTTATTTAAACTGTGGTGGTAAAAGTTGAAACGGGAGAGTGAGTGAAGTTCTGGAGTGAGTGCAGCTGGGGTGGAAGAGGGGGAGGGGTGGAGGAGGGGGAGCGAGTGAAGTTGGGGAGGAGGGAGAGTGAGTAATGCTGGGGTGGAGTCCTCAAAACTTAGACTACACCACAACGTGTTAGCACATTCTAACCAATGCAAAAAAACGCAATATGGGTTGAAGTGTTTTTTTTTTTTTTTTAACAATAAATAAATAGTACTGGGGGATCCTGTACCCCAATCCTGGGTAATATGGCTGGTGGTGTCTCCCTACAGCCATTATAACAGTACTGGGCTGGATCTGTACCCCAAGCCTGGGTAATGTGGCTGGTGGCGTCTCCCTGCAGCCATATAACAGTACTGGGGGATCCTGTACACCAATCCTGGGTAATATGACTGGTGGTGTCTCCCTACAGCCATATGACAGTACTGGGGGATCCTGTACCCTAATCCTGGGTAATATGGCTGCTGGTGTCTTCCTACAGCCATATATCATTCCTGGGGGGATCCTGTACCCCAGTCCTGGGTAATATGACTGGTGGTGTCTCCCCACAGCCATATAACAGTACTGGGGGCCTGTACCCCAATTCTGGGCAATGTGACTGGTGGTGTCTCCCTGCAGCCATATAACAGTACTGGGGGATCCTGTACCCCAATCCTGGGCAATGTGACTGGTGGTGTCTCCCCACAGCCATATAACAGTACTGGGGGATCCTGTACCCCAATCCTGGGTAATATGACTGGTGGTTTCTCCCTACAGCCATATATCTACTGAGGGACCTGTACACTAATCCTGGGTAATATGACTGGTGGTGTCCAGATAAAAAAAAAAAAAAAAACTTGTCGGGAAAATACCGCACTCGGTATTCTCTCGGTCTGTGTGCTAATTCATAAAGATTTCCCCAGCTGCCTTTGAAGGTCGGTAAATTACCGCAGCCCATTGAGCTATAGAGTAGGGCAGTGTGGCGATTCTCTCTTTTGCCCTGCACAAATTACTCCACAAATGATTTAGACCAGGGCTGCCCAATAGATCGATCGCAATCTACCGGTAGATTGCGACCGACTTCTTGGTAGATCGCGGCCTCTCGGCCGCGTCTCGTAAAAGTTTGTTGCGGCCAGCAGCTCATCGTGTTTAGCTGCTGGCCAATAAGGATGCAGGCGAGGAGAGAGGGAGGAGAGAGGCGGCGCGGCCGCTACATCACGGCTGGGGGCGGCGACGGGCAGCCCGCAACGTGCGTGCTTGTAACGTGCCCGGCACCGCCCCCAGCCATGACGTAGTGGCCGAGCCGCCTCTCTTCGCCGCCGCTTCTCTCCTGCATCCCATTGGCCTGCTAGAGTCTCTCCTCACCTCCTCTTCTCCTCTGCCTGCCTGCTAACCTACGCTGCAGGTAAATACCCCTGGAGGGCCCATATACCTTGCTAACCTACACTGGGGGCCCATATACCTTGCTAACCTACACTGGGGGCCCATATACCTTGCTAACCTACACTGGGAGCCCATATACCTTGCTAACCTACACTGGGGGCCCATATACCTGGCTAACCTACACTGGGGGCCCATATACCTGGCTAACCTTCACTGAGGGCCCATATACCTGGCTAACCTTCACTGAGGGCCCATGTACCTGGCTAACCTACACTGGGGGCCCATATACCTGGCTAACCTACACTGGGGGCCCATATACCTGGCTAACCTACACTGAGGGCCCATATACCTGGCTAACCTACACTGAGGGCCCATATGCCTGGCTAACCTACACTGAGGGCCCATGTACCTGGCTAACCTACACTGAGGGCCCATGTACCTGGCTAACCTACACTGAGGGCCCATGTACCTGGCTAACCTACACTGAGGGCCCATGTACCTGGCTAACCTACACTGAGGGCCCATGTACCTGGCTAACCTACACTGGGGGCCCATGTACCTGGCTAACCTACACTGAGGGCCCATGTACCTGGCTAACCTACACTGAGGGCCCATGTACCTGGCTAACCTACACTGAGGGCCCATGTACCTGGCTAACCTACACTGAGGGCCCATGTACCTGGCTAACCTACACTGAGGGCCCATGTACCTGGCTAACCTACACTGAGGGCCCATGTACCTGGCTAACCTACACTGAGGGCCCATGTACCTGGCTAACCTACACTGAGGGCCCATGTACCTGGCTAACCTACACTGAGGGCCCATGTACCTGGCTAACCTACACTGAGGGCCCATGTACCTGGCTAACCTACACTGAGGGCCCATGTACCTGGCTAACCTACACTGAGGGTCCATGTACCTGGCTAACCTACACTGAGGGCCCATATGCCTGGCTAACCTACACTGAGGGCCCATATGCCTGGCTAACCTACACTGAGGGCCCATATGCCTGGCTAACTACACTGAGGACCCATATACCAGACTAACCTATACTGAGGCCACGTAACCTATGCTGCAGGCACATATACCTGGCTAACCTACACTGAGGGCCCATGTACCTGGCTAACTACACTGAGGGCCCATATACCTGGCTAACCTATACTGAGGCCACGTAACCTATGCTGCAGGCACATATACCTGGCTAACCTACGCGGGCGGTGGGGGGGGAGGGTGCTTAGCATTTGGGACGTTGGTAGATCTCCTGGCCTCGGCAAATTTTAAAGTAGCTCGCGGGCCGAAAAAGTGTGGGCACCCCTGACTTAGGCCCGGTTCACACTTGCGGTGGCCCTCCGGAATCGCCGTGCCGGAGCCGCACCGCCTGCAGAACGGACGGAACGGACGCACGGCATAGCAATTAAAGCCTATGCGTCCGTTCACATGGGTCCGTTCTGCAGAGCCGGACCGGATCCGGGCCGGATCCGGACTCCGGCCTCCGTTCCAACATGCGCTATTTTTTCATCCGGCAGCCGTATCCGGGGCGGAGCCGGACTGCACCATCCGGCCAATACAAACAAATGGGAACCGGAGAGCGCACAACACACTGGCTGAGAAATCCGGATGTTCTACCCCACTTCCTATGCGGATTTTTGCGGCGATATTGGCTGGGGACACATGGGCAAGCATTTTGGAGTGGAGCAGCACGAGCTGGAGGTGTTGGCAGGATGTTGGCAGCATGTCGGAGGTGGAGGTGAGTGCTAAACAGCAGAGGGCCTGATTCCACAGGTCCCCCTTCTGCTGACCTCCCAGACCCCAACATTTTTTTTTTTTTTTACGTTAACTTTGCCAAACGGATCCGGATCGCATCCTGATTACCACCTGATGCAACCTGACCGGATCCGGATCGGATCCGGATCCGGTCAGGTCATCCGGTCCGTTTGGCAAACAACCGCTAATGTGAACCGGGCCTTAGACAGATGACTCCTACAGACTTTTCCTGCCTGCACAAATGACTCAGACAGATGACTCGCACAGACTTTCCCTGCCTGCTCAAGTGACTCACACAGACTGCTCTCTGGCTCTCTCCACAGATGACTGAAACAGACTTCGGCTCTCTGCACTTTGCATTCATCAGAGGTGTAGGTAACTATCATCAGGCTTACCGCTTGTTGCAGGCTTTATGAATTGACATTTGCTGACAATTTACTGACGTGTTGGAGGTAACTACAGCCAAGTCGGTAATTTATCTCCCTGGTCAGTAATGTCAGCTTTTCATGCGGTAACAGCCGTTATGAATTGACCCATTTCTAAGTGGTCAGGAAAGTCTGCTATTTTCAGAATTACCGCATGAGGTAATGCTTTATGAATCGAGGCCCATATATGGTTTAGTGAACCTTTTTCAATAGTGCATCTCCTTTTACGTGTGCTCCCTCCTCTCATTCTTCCCAATCGCGAGGGTGAGATATACCATCTTGCCAATACCTTATAATTGACAAGCTGGTATCTAGAATTTTGTGGTATCCAGATATTTTTAAAGATTTTTTTTTTTTCCCCAGTCTAACTTACCCTCAAGATCGAGCTCTTTTTTTTTTTTTTTTCCATTATTTACGGGGGAGAGTAGAATTAAAATATTCACCAACAAAATGTATGATCTGGGGGCGATTTCCACAGTCAGCGCACGCCAAGTGTGCTGAAGCAGATGGAAATTCCCCACAATCACAGAAGCAGAGTACCCAGTATATATTTGTAGGGCTGTGGAGTCGGGGCAATTTTGGGTGCCTGGAGTCGGGAAAAAATACTCCGACTCCTAATGAATTTAAACTGTAATTAAAATAGAAAATATGATAAAATGTTCTATTTCTCAGATAATAGTCATCATAAATAATTTATACATACAGTAATGGCTGTGCTTAGTCCACAAAAATGAACTAAACCAATCAAAATTAATGACTTATGGTGCTTCAATAAAGCAGTCCCTGTATTTTTAAAGTCAGATATACACATCTGATTGTGACTGTATATATGATGTGTACACAGGAATCTCTTATACAGTGGAGGAAATAATTATTTGACCCCTCACTGATTTTGTAAGTTTGTCCAATGACAAAGAAATGAAAAGTCTCAGAACAGTATCATTTCAATGGTAGGTTTATTTTAACAGTGGCAGATAGCACATCAAAGGAAAATCGAAAAAATAACCTTAAATAAAAGATAGCAACTGATTTGCATTTCATTGAGTGAAATAAGTTTTTCAACCCTCTAACAATAAGACTTAATACTTAGTGGAAAACCCTTGTTTGCAAGCACAGAGGTCAAACATTTCTTGTAATTGTTGACCAAGTTTGCACACATTTTAGGAGGAATGTTGGTCCACTCCTCTTTGCAGATCATCTCTAAATCCCTAAGGTTTCGAGGCTGTCTCTGTGCAACTCTGAGCTTGAGCTCCCTCCATAGGTTTTCTATTGGATTGAGGTCCGGAGACTGACTAGGCCACTCCATGACCTTAATGTGCTTCTTCTTGAGCCACTCCTTTGTTGCCTTTGCTGTATGTTTTGGGTCATTGTCGTCCTGGAACACCCATCCACGACCCATTTTCAGTTTCCTGGCAGAGGGAAGGAGGTTGTCGTTCAGGATTTCACGATACATGGCTCCGTCCATTTTCCCGTTAATGCGATTAGGTTGTCCTGTGCCCTTAGCAGAAAAACACCCCCAAAGCAAAATGTTTCCACCCCTATGCTTGACGGTGGGGACGGTGTTTTAGGGGTCATAGGCAGCATTTTTCTTCCTCCAAACACAGCGAGTTGAGTTTATGCCAAAAAGCTCTATTTTGGTCTCATCAGACCACAGCACCTTCTCCCAGTCACTCACAGAATCATTCAGGTGTTCATTGGCAAACTTCAGACGGGACTGCACATGTGCCTTCTTGAGCAGGGGGACCTTGCGAGCCCTGCAGGATTTTAATCCATTGCGGTGTAATGTGTTTCCAATGGTTTTCTTGGTGACTGTGGTCCCTGCTAATTTGAGGTCATTCACTAACTCCTCCCGTGTAGTTCTAGGATGCTTTTTCACCTTTCTCAGAACCATTGACACCCCACGAGGTGAGATCTTGCGTGGAGCCCCAGAGCGAGGTCGATTGATGGTCATTTTGTGCTCCTTCCATTTTCGAACAATCGCACCAACAGTTGTCACCTTCTCTCCCAGCTTCTTGCTAATGGTTTTGTAGCCCATTCCAGCCTTATGCAGGTCTACAATTTTGTCTCTGACATCCTTGGGCAGCTCTTTGGTCTTTACCATGTTGGAGAGTTTGGAGTCTGCTTGATTGATTCTGTGGACAGGTGTCTTTTATACAGGTGACTAGTTAAGACAGGTGTCCTTAATGAGAGTGACTAATTGAGTAGAAGTGACTAACCACTCTGTGGGAGCCAGAACTCTTAATGGTTGGTAGGGGTTCAAAAACGTATTTCACTCGGGGCGTGGCCACGGCGGAGTTCCGGGAAGACGTGTAAGCCCTGAGCTCTGAACTTGGCTTATACAAAGCAACTGAAAGCGTTAGCTGTCCCGCTCAAAACCAGCCCAAAAAGATGGAAGAGATGGAGCAAGAGGTGGAGAACTCCAAAAAGAGGAAAACGATGCAGCCGAAGAAGCTAACAGACTTCTTCACAGAGAATCACAGCGCGCAGACCCCAAGATGGCGCTGGAACTCCCTCACAGCACAAACAACGTGAACAGGAGAAAAGCAGAGGAGGCACACTGAGAGGTGAATCTCTCATCCATAACGCAGCGACAGACCACCACAACACCGCTGACCTGGAAGATCTCTCCCCACAACTCTCCCCCTCGTCCAGCCCAGCCAGACAGCGGCAACGCATAGATCCTCCAGAGGCAGACGCCATCACGGTAAGCCAAATATGTGAGGGGGGCAACACAGCAGACATCATGTCATTCCCTGCCTCGGAGCAGGCAGCATCACAAGCTTACATAAAAGACTTACTTCTAGCCTTCAAAGCAGATCTCCTCTCACAATTTGCACGCATGCAATCTAGCCTCCACACTGAACTAACATCACTGGGGGACAGAGTTGATGCTTCAGAGGACAAAATCTCTGATCTGGTGCGTGAGCACAATGCCATGGTTGATAAATCTGAAGCCCAATCTAAGGACATTGACTGGCTGAAACTTAAATCCTCTGACCTAGAAGACCGGTCTAGGAGGAATAACATAAAGCTAAGAGGGATCCCTGAATCCATCCCCACAAACGACCTTAAAGCATACGTTATGAATCTCACCAAAGCTGTCCTACCTGACACTACAGCAATAGAACTCACGCTAGACAGAGCGCACAGGCTCCCTAAGCCTAACCATCTTCCGGACAGCGTTCCCAGGGACGTTATAGTGAGATTCTTATTTTTCCACGTGAAAGAGAACTTACTGTTGGCTTTAAAAGCAAATGGTGCCTTCCCAGACCCCTACTCTAAAATTCAGCTATATACTGATCTCTCTCAAGCCACGCTGCAGCAAAGAAGACAACTCCAGCCTTTGACAAGAGCTTTACAGGCAGCTCAAATCCAATACAAATGGGGCTTCCCCACCAAGGTGATATTTTCCTACCGCAACAAACAATACAACTTTGCGTCACCTGATACAGGACATGCCCTGTTCAAACAACTGCAGATCAAGATCCCTGACACGAGAATGATTAAGCATGTGAATGCTCCTCCTCCCGATAAGTATACAGCGGTTCGGCATGACTCTCTAACTTAAGCCAAGACAGGCCTTTTTCTTAATTATTTCTGATTCAAGCACTATTATTGTGCTGCTTTATCCTACAATTTGTTTATTGTAGCTGCCCCGTATGTTAATGAGTAGAATTATGAACTTACATTCTACCTTTCTCATTAGGTTATTACTACCAGTTTGTATGTTATATTGGTTTTACTTAAGTTTTATGTTACTGTGGTTACTGTCTACTATCCTTATACCTGATATCTCATTTATCTGTATCTTAATGCATGTAAAAAATAGCAAATGTGTCTCACAGGATTATACACCTCCTCAGGAAAAACCGATTGATAATGGCTAGTGCTAACACCATTAAGATAACATCAATAAATGCGAGAGGCCTGAACTCGCCCTTTAAGAGGAAATGCTTATGGTCAGATGCAAATAAAAACCAATCCCATATACTAATGGCCCAGGAGACACATTTGCTAGCAAGAGATGTAAAATTCTGCACAAATAAGAATTTCCCATTGATCTATCATAGCACGTTCACCAAAAAGAAGAGAGGTGTAATGATCTCATTCCACAAAGACCTCAAAGTAGTTCCTGACCTAGTAGAATGCGACCCAGGAGGCAGATATATATGCTTTATAGGAACCATTAATAATCAGCTAATGACAATAATTAATATTTATGCCCCAAACCAGGCACAGAGACCCTTTATCCACCGCTTACTAACCAAACTGGGGAAGATTAAAAAAGGACTCTTGCTGGTGGGAGGCGACTTCAATGCCTGTGTCACACCTCTAGACTCTTCCTCCAGCAGGAAAGCTCCCCTCCCCCTTCTAAAGAAGACACTACATTGGCACCGCCTCTACGATCCCTGGAGAGTAGCCCACGCTAATGATAGAGACTATACATTTTACTCACCGGTGCACCAAACCCACTCCAGAATTGACTACTTTTTGACTGATAAATACCTACTTCAACTAGTATCTGCAACGAGTATTGACTGTACAACCTGGTCAGATCACGCCCCCATACATATCTCTATCGCTATAACAAACTCCCCTAAATCTAGAATTTGGAGACTGAACCAATCCTTATTGAATGACGCCAGATATTCCCCTCACCTCAAGGGAAAACTCCAAGAATTTTTTGACCTTAATGCTGACCCAGAAGTTGCTTCCTCTATGGTCTGGTCCGCACATAAAGCATATATGAGAGGCCTCTTCATTAGACAGAGCGCAATAGCAAAAAAAGAAAGAGACAAAAAATACAATGAGCTATTAGCACAGATACAAGCATTGGAGAAAACACATAAAAGCTCTCAAGACGCCAACACTAATAAACTACTCTTTTTACTTCGCCAAGAACTCCATAATCTCCTTCTATTCCAATATGAATATAACCTACAGAAAATTAACACTAACAATTACTCTCAAAGCAATAAAGCAGGGAAACATCTTGCAAACCTAGTAAAACATAGACAGCTTAAGGCTGCAATTCACTCTCTAAAACACCCTACATCCAAAGAACTACTCTCGAATGCTAAAATGATAGCGAATGCTTTCAAAGACTATTATGCATCTCTATATAATTTAAAGGAAGATCCTCTCACCCCCCAACCCAATTCAAAAAAAATCTCAGAATATCTCACTAGTATCACAGTCAACTCTCTATCTGAGCCACAACTCAAAGCATTGAATGCCGAATTCTCCCTACCTGAAATAACTAAGGTGATCAAAAATCTAAAAAGAAACAAAGCGCCTGGGCCAGATGGCTATACAAATGAGTACTATATGACTTTTTCACAAATACTTTCTCCAATGCTTGTGGATGTATTTAACACCTTCATGTCAGGCTCCCCCATACCCCAAGAATACCTCGAGGCTAACATTACAGTTATACCCAAACCAGATAAGGACCACCAACAGGCAAGCAACTACAGACTAATATCATTACTCAATTCAGACCTAAAAATATATGCTAAACTAATAGCAAACAGAATCATGAGCTTCTCCCCAAATCTACTGAATCCAGATCAGGTGGGGTTCACAAAAGGCAGACAAACATCGGATGGGACTAGACGTATGTTAAACATAATGAGACAGATAGAACTCTGTCGAACGCCTTCCCTCATCCTAACTTTGGATGCGGAGAAGGCGTTCGACAGAGTTCACTGGGGGTTCCTGAGGGAAACTCTAAAGAAGTTTGGATTCGCAGGACCAATACTAACTGCTATCATGGCACTATACAGCACACCCTCTGCGAGAGTCAACGCTGATGGCTTCTTGTCAGATAGATTTAATATATCAAATGGCACCCGCCAAGGCTGCCCCTTATCGCCTATTATCTTTGTATTATTAATGGAAATACTCGCTCAGAAAATAAGATCTTCACCCCTAATCTCAGGTCTAAAAATAGGAAGCAACACACACATTATCAGTTTATTTGCTGACGATGTCGCCTTGATTTTGACGGACCCAATAAACTCGTTACACCAGTTGGTGATAGAAGTTCAAAACTTCTCGGAAGTATCATACTATAAACTAAACCAAAATAAATCCTACATACTAGGCCTAAATATCTCAACGGACCTGAAACAACATATCTCCCAAAAATTTCATTTTCCCTGGGCATCAGTAGCGGTGCAATATTTAGGCATTAAACTAACAGCAAAAAAAGCGGATCTTATGAATCAGAACTTCATACCACTAATTAACACTATCAAGAATGATTGCTCCTCTCTGAACAAATTCCATTTCTCCTGGTCAGGTAAAAATGCGGCCTTTAAAATGTTTGTGCTGCCAAAAATTCTTTACTTGTTCAGAAACCTCCCTATCCCTCTATCCAATTCCTATCTAAATGATCTGACAAGCATAATGAGGAAATTTATCTGGTCAGGCCGCAAATCCCGTACCCCACTACCATTAATCTACTTACCAAAAAAACTTGGAGGCCTCGGGGTCCCTAACATTAAATTATATTATCATGCAGAAAACCTTGAATATGCTAACACCTGGTGGTCAGGCGCAAAAGGGAAAAAATGGGCCGAGATAGAACAGGAGTTAATTCATACACCTTTAAGAGACATTCTATGCTCTATCATATTAGGGAACAAACCCCCTAAAGTGGTACTGCCCACGATCCAAGCTACACTAGCCTCTTGGGAGTACTTCACAAAAAATCCACCTCACTCCTCACACTCCTCACTACTTCAACCACGTATACCGATTTCAGTATTAAACATACTCATAGATGATTTAAATACATTACCTCTCGAAAGCCTAGGAATAAAACATCTAAACCAACTTTACAGAGGAAAACACCCTATACCTCTTAGTGACCTCCAGCAAGATCTCCAGCTGTCCATACCCCTAAGATTTCTCTGTCACAGAATCTTAACCTTTCTGAAGCACCACAAAATTAGCATTCCAGAAATCAACGTGAGGCTACTAACAATGCTTAAAGGGAAGGTCCAAGCAAAAAAAAAAAAAATGAGTTTCACTTACCTGGGGCTTCTACCAGCCCCATGCAGCCATCCTGTGCCCTTGTAGTCATTCACTGCTGCTCCAGTCCCCCGCTGGGAGCTTTCTGACCTCGGAGGTCAGGGCCGAATTGCGTACATTTTTACACATTCCCGCTAGTGCAGGAACATTAACGCATACATTTTTACGCGTTAGTGGTGCAACGCGTAAATATTTGTTCCTGCACTAGCTGGAATGCGTAAAAATGTATGCAATGTGGCCCTGACCTCCGAGGTCAGAAAACTGCTAGCAGGGGACTGGAGCAGCAGTGAGTGACTACAAGGGCACAGGATGGCTACATGGGGCTGGTAGAAGCCCCAGGTAAGTAAAACTCATTTTTTTTTTTTTGCTTGAACCTTCCCTTTAATGCAAAAGTGCCCCAAAAAGGAGCAATAGCCCTATGGTATCAGGAATTGAACGACACACAGGAGTCCCCTTTCCACAAATACGCACTAATTTGGTCTCACGACCTCCACATGCAAATCACACCTACGCAATTGACAGCAGTCAGTAAAATCACGCAGAAGCTCTCCAAATGTACCTCACACTGGGAATCAACATTCAAAACCATAACCAGATGGTATCTTACCCCAAGAAAATTAGCTACCTTCCAACCCAACACATCCCCTTTATGTTGGCGTTGTTCTCAATCAATGGGTACACTTCTACACATGATATGGGACTGCCCCATAACTCTCTCCCTTTGGAAAGAGATAGAGACATTCATAAATGCTAATTACATTCCTAGATTTCAATTAACTCCACAATTGGCCATCCTAAATATTGGCCTTGAACACGTAGACACCTCAGTACGACTGCCAATTTGTCAACTGCTGTTTGCTGCACGACATACTATATTTAATAACTGGAAATCTACTGACCCTCTATCTTTCCAATTAACCCTCTCCACATTTAAACGAAATCTAATTATGGAAAACTATATTAGATCAAGAATTCATATGTAAACCCGTCCCTAACACTAAGTCATGAAAAGGTATCAACAGTTAAGACACACAAGAGAAACTCGCCATACAGAGTAAAAAACGACGATGAAGACTTCAGACTAGTAACCTATAGTTCTTGTTTAATAGATCTAGATTAGATGTTATGATTATGATTAGATGCTACGTTTGGTTAAAATGGACTATCTCTTAAGGTAACCTTTGCCGTTATTCGCCACAATGATACAACTCTCCACATAGAGCAACCCCGTTATACAACTGGTTAGAACACGACCCATCAATATAAGTAGGACTAATACCCCTACGTAAGTCATAGCTTAAAACACTCGGATACCCCAAAGGATCTCTAACTCTAAAGTAACCAACCAATAATACAAGCAAGTGATTGGTAGGTCTAAGACCACTGTTCCAATCACATAAAAGTCACTGTGGAGACTGATTGGCCACCAGCCAACTAGCAATTGCTAGGAGTGGTTGGGACCCACCTTATCTCCCCAGTATGAGTAAGAGGTATAAACTACAGTTTACCAGACTTCTCCTTTTAAAATGTTAAAATTTTAGACTTACTAAGACATTATGTTATCTTATACTCACTGCTATGTCCTGATACGAGTTCTCTAATATGAATACTATTGCTAACTGGTTATCAATGTCTAATACTGTGTATCTGAACATAATTTACAATAAAAATTAATATTGGAAAAAAAAAAACTTATTTCACTCAATGAAATGCAAATCAGTTGCTATCTTTTATTTAAGGTTATTTTTTCGATTTTCCTTTTGATGTGCTATCTGCCACTGTTAAAATAAACCTACCATTGAAATGATACTGTTCTGAGACTTTTCATTTCTTTGTCATTGGACAAACTTACAAAATCAGTGAGGGGTCAAATAATTATTTCCTCCACTGTATATGTTACGGCCAGAACCCGAAGTGTGGCCACTTCGCGTTCTGGCCAGCCACTTCAGGTTCTGGCCGGCCAATGTGTGAAGTGGTCGCAGCGCAGCGGTCAATGTTAGAAATGTAATGTTTACACTTATACAGCCGTCTCGCTGCGGCCAAATGTATTAAGTTGCTTAATTTAATTAAATATAGCCGGCGGCAATATGATAGATGAAGCCGCCGGCTTTCGCACTGCCGCCTCCTCTCCTCCCCCCCGCCTCTCTCCTCTCCCTGCCTCCTATACGACATACGGAGCAGCCGGGCGGGGACACACGCCGAGAGTCGTTCGTCGCGGCAGGGGAATCCTGACATTCCTGCAGAGCGGGTGCTGGCAGAAGCGATGTCTGCAGCCTCCCCGCTCTGCTGCCCCTGCTGCGACGAATGACTCTCCCTGCGGCTCCGTATTGTATGGAAGGCAGGGAGAGGAGAGAGGCGGGGGAGAGGAGGAGGAGGCAGTGCGAAAGCCGGCGGCTTCATCTATCACATTGCCGCCGGCTATATTTAATTAAATTAAGCAACTTTTAATACATTTGGCCGCAGCGAGATGGCTGTATAATAAGTGTAAACATTACATTTCTAACATTGGCCGCTGCGCTGCGACCACTTCGCACATTGGCCGGCCAGAACCCGAAGTGGCCACACTTTAGGTTCTGGCCGTAACATATATACTAAATAACATCTATGCTGTAAGTATAAAGCCTGATGTGTAGCCGTGTCACTAATAGAGATGGTCAATGAGATGGAAATAATTCTGCGTTGATGCTGATTTATGCAAATGTATGCACTCTCTTTGCTCATGAAATCAAATAATTTGATATGTTGTTAAAATTTGGTTTGGTGACTACGAATTAAATGGTACCTGAGAAGAATGAAAAGAGAAGTTTTTTTTGTTTTGTTTTTTTTTATACATACCTGGGGCTTCTTCCAGCCCCCTTCAGGCTAATCAGTCCCTCGCTGTCCCCCTCCACCACCCGGATCTTCTGATATGAGTCCTGGTAATTCAGCCAGTCAGCGCTGTCCGGCCGCATGCCGCTCCCACAACCAGGAGCATTCTGCACCTGCGCAATAGTGCTGCACAGGTGTAGTACGCTTCCGGCGGCGGAGTGTGTGCATGCGCACTACGCCCGACTGGCTTAAGTACCTGGACACATAGCAGAAGATTCAGGTGGCGGAGGAGGACAGCAAGGGACTGATTATCCTGAAGGGGGCTGGAGGAAGTCCCAGGTATGTATAAAACTTTAATTTCATCTGTCTCAGGTTTACTTTGTTACACAGTAGTACTATACTCTACATATGCTCTCCCCACAGAGCTGCAGGGAATCCACTGAGAAAGCATAATAAATAGGGCAGTCTTCATATCCTTCTCACTTCAGTTGTCTTTTAAAATTCCTAAGCGTTGGCAGTTAAGAGATGAATTTCACGTTACATACTTTCAATCAACAAGATTGGAATATGCAAATTAGAGGAGTTGGAGTTTCAGAGACGGTGGAATCCTAAACTGAGGAGTTGGAGTCGGTGGATTTTTGTACTGACTCCACAGCCCTGTATATTTTTAGAGGGGAATTCCAACCAGCAGGTGGAGCTGTGGAGCACAGAGGAACAAGTGCTCTGTACATCCACAGATGTCAGATAGAAATTGCACGATGAAGCAACACGGAAATACAAACAAGGTAGCAACTCAAAAGAGAGCAAGAGCAGAGACGGACTGTATGAATGTCTACCAATCTAGTCGCCACCCAGCGACGGTAGACATCTCACAAGCGAACAGACTAGAGTGAGAAAGCCAATCGCAAGAGAGACAATTGCTGTCAGAAACACAAGACTGAGCAAAGACAAAGCAAGAATAGAGTAAAGGAATACACAGCAAATAACCACAATCCAAAAGCCAAGAAAAATAACAAATTAACTAAACGCGGTCACCGCACGTTATGCACAACAGTGACAAGCGCTTTAATAGCACGTTCACCGCACGTTAAGTGCAACAATGACAAAACGCACCAATCCTGACTAACAAATGAACACGAAAAACAGACAGATACCGAACGCTTGCTAATCGGTTGCCTAACACCAGACAACAGCAAGCGTTTGTTCCAGACAAAACAGACTAAACGATTCACTATCAACCACCACTGGAGATAGTGTAATCGCAAGTACAGGACAAGACAAAACTAGACAGTACAAATAATACGCAAAGCTGAGAGCACTAGTAGGAGTGCAAAGTGCACTCCCCAATAATTAACTACACTAGAATATTCAGCAATAAGATACAAAGAGGCTGAGGCTCTAAAGTCAGTCTTCACCAAACAGAACCTATGACGAGCAAGGAATTCTGGGAGGAAGTGACATTTATACTGAAAACCTTCAAAGGAATCCGACAAGCAGATTGCAAGATAAGCAATCCTCCCGAATCTTGCAAACTGACAAAAGGGCCTCTTTTCCTTGGACTGAACTATGCAACCTGCATAGGAAACCAACAAACTGTCCAGGGAATAAAGGCCAGCAGAGCGGATTCTGACACAAACCTATACAGATAGGAAATCGACTTCTCTTGTTTTCTAGCTAAATGAAAACCTTTCTCAAAGGGGTTTAATTGTTTACTAATTTTCCCTCTTAATCTCGCAAGAAAACTATTCAATTGACTATACCATAAGCTTTTCTCATTCTCCATGTGGTGTAGTCGGATTGAGTCTACTTTCCTTATACCGATGTAAAAAAAAAAAAAGTCAATGCTATTTTAAATGTTTTTTTCTTTTCAGAAAGCAAGAAGCATATCGTTAAGAAAAGCAATGGCAGTTCTAGGTCTTCTGACTGCCTCTTTTCTGAAAGTTCCACTTAAAGCGGAATAAAACCCTGCATTTCAACTTTGCTCTAAAACATTATTTACAGCATATTATATGCAACCAGCATTTTTTTTTTTTTTTACTAGACCAGCATTGGAAGGGTTACACAGGGCTTTCAAGTTCCTGGAGATTTCTGCAGACGCATCCGAAGCTGACAGATACATTATGTTTACATAAATGTATCTAAGTGTTGAATGTGACTCATCTCTCTCACTGCGAACGAGTTGGAGGACAGCCAAAGAGTGTGTAACATTTCTCAATAGATACATATAACTAAATAGAATGTAACAATCTGAACTTCTGCATATCTCTCCACGGAACTTTAAACCTCGGTGTTTAACCCTTCCAATGCTGGTCTAGTAAAAAAAAAATGCTGGTTGCATATAATATGCTGTAAA
Source organism: Hyperolius riggenbachi (assembly GCF_040937935.1). Taxonomy (NCBI): domain Eukaryota; kingdom Metazoa; phylum Chordata; class Amphibia; order Anura; family Hyperoliidae; genus Hyperolius; species Hyperolius riggenbachi. Next base: position 339,922 of record NC_090648.1, read on the forward strand.
TAATGTTTTAGAGCAAAGTTGAAATGCAGGGTTATATTCAGCTTTAAGATTTCTACAAATGTGGATTCTAAATTCATGGAACAAAAGTCTTGCTGCTCTGGACACAAGTTTTCATTCCACACAGCATAAAAGCATCTCTTCTGTGGTGGCAGAATCACTCATCTGTCTCCAGGATGTCTTTGGAGTTATCCACAACAGATGCCAGTTCATGGGGCTGGGGAGCTCACTTCAATTCGCAGCTAGCTAAGGGGCAATGGTCTGTAATGAGCTTACAGTAATCAAACAGCAGAGATTCTCATGTCACAATAAAGACAGACAACAGAAGTGTTGTAGCTTTTCTAAACAGACAAGGCGGCACGAGAAGCCACATTTTATGGAAGTAGACAGTAAGAATCTTATTCTGGTCAGAGACCAATCTCAGGTCCTTAACAGCAGTACACTTAAAGGGGACTTCAGATCAGATTGCAGACTACCTCTGCAGAAAGATGTTTGATCCAAACGAGTGGTCTCTCAATCAGATATTTCAGCAGATTGTTTCCCACTGGTGATGCCCGAAAATAGACCTCTTTGCGAGGAGAGAGAATACGAAATGTCAACAATTTTGTGCTCTGTATCCAGAGGACTTGCTGTGGGTAGTGGATGCCTTCACGATCAGTTGGGGAACTATGATGTATGCATTTCCTCAAATCCCACTCTTACCATGGGTAATAAAGAAGATTATCCAGGACTAAGCTCGAATAATCTTGATTGCGCCTCTATGGCCAAAGAGACCATGGTTCACGTCTCTGCGAGCACTAGCAGTCCAGTCCATGGGCATTCACGATCTCACCCTGTCCTGGCTTTCATCCTACCTCTCCAACCGCTCCTTCACGACCGCCTTCAATGAGTCCTTGTCCACCCACAACCACCTCTCGGTGGGAGTCCCCCAAGGTTCGGTCCTTGGCCCCCTACTGTTCACCCTATACACATCCTCCATTGGCAAGGTTATCTCCATGGGTTTTAACTATCATCTGTATGCAGATGATACCCAGATCTATCTCCACACCCCTGACATATCCACCACTACCATGGACAAGGTCTCCTCCTGCCTATCAGCCATCTCCTGGATGTCCGCTAGGTTCTAGAAACTAAATCTAGACAAAACAGAATTTATGATCTTCCCACGCCGGCCATCTATGAACCTCCCAGATGTGCATGTCACTGTTAACCACACTACCATTCGCCCTACCTCTCAAGCCCGCTGTCTGGGTGTCACCCTGGACTCCGCACACTCCTTCACTCCCCACATCCAAAACCTCACAAAGTCCTGCAACTTCCACCTTCGTAACATCTGTAAGATTCGCCCTTTCCTGACCTCTGCCACCACCAAACTCCTCATCCATGCCCTCATAATTTCTCGCCTCGACTACTGCAATGCCCTGCTGTCTGGTCTTCCTATGACCCGAAAAGCCCCACTGCAGTCCATCATGAATGCGGCAGCCAGAATCATCCACTGCTCCCATCGCTCTACCTCGGCGGATCCCCTCCTTGAATCCCTCCACTGGCTTCCTATCCAGTCCCGAATCAGATTCAAGATACTGTGTCTGGCCTACAAGTCTGTCTACAAAACCTGTCCAACCTACATTTAACAACCAATCCTCCAGGATGGCTGATACAAGAGAGGAAGCCTGCTCCGCCCACCAAAGGAAACACCTCCAAATAAAACAATTAGGCAATTAGGTAGCCCTATAAATCCTCCCCTGCCTTTACTCCCTCAGTTCTAGTGTGTTTCCCACACCGAAGACACCTTACAAGGCAGGACTGTACCTGTCTTCCAAGATCTTGGCGCCTCCTCCATGGATGGGACTGCGAGTGGAGCTCTCCCCGCTCTGGGTGGCTGCAGACGGGGTGTTTTGTGTCTCAGAGCGGCGGCGGCCTGGACGGAGTGTCGGGGCTGGCCGCATCCGCGGCGGGAGGTAGCGTGTCCGTATTGCCAGCATCCACAAGACTGGCGTTTGGTGCGGATAGGCGCGCGGGGCACGCAACTCTCCTGTTTGTAGGAGGCTTCAGCGTGATGACGCACTTCCGCTTCCGCTTAAAGGCGGAAGCATAGGCAGCGTTCCCCCGCCAGCCGCATCCTCGTGGAGAGATTCAGAGGGAAGGCATGGAGCAGGCAGACGCCTTTCCCTCTGAGCCCAGTGGATCCCAGAGCAGCGCACAGCCACCAGGACAGGTGAGAGCGGACAGAGTGAGCCTCCTTAGTGGAGTATTTAACTCACTCTGTCCTCAATAAGAATTTCAAAGTGCTAATATGGGGGACTATGCCTGTTAAACCTCTATGGAGCTATTCTTATATGATTGTCACAGGGCTGAAGGAAAATGTATTTTTTTCTTTTATTTTTGTTTTCCAGACTGTCCCTTCTGTACCTGAGGACTCTAGTCATCCTCAGAAGGCTACTGACAAGGCCAGGCGCTGCAGACAGTGTGATGTTAAATTGTCTAAAACTTGGACTAGGTCACACTGCGATAAATGTTTAAAGTCTTCTTCTACCCCAAAGCCTCCAGACCCCACTGTTGTTATGATGAATTTTATGGAGTCTATGAGAAAGGAGTTTTCGTCCACTTTTAAAACCTTTAGATCGGTTATGTCCGCCCCGGCCCAATGGACAATACCGCAGTTACCTACCTCTGCAGTGCCGGCAGTTCCAGCCCCGCTTCTACCCACTCCTCCTCCCCCTCCCCCTCCTCCTCCGGTTGGGATACCGCCTAACCCTCTGGGGATTCAGTCAGATTCGGGGTCTCTGGGGTTGGCGGTTGCCTCATCAGGGGAGGACTCTCTTGAAGAGGGCGAGGAAAGAAGTGAACCCGATTCAGACTTAGAAGATTTAGAGGGTGCTCCTCAAAAATTTTCTAAGTATCTGTTTAATGCAGAAGAAACTGCTGAACTTCTTAAAGCAGTATACGAGGCGGAGCAGCTGCCTGAGCCAGCTGCTTTGTCTTCAGTAAGAGATGATATTTATGCAGGGTTGGAGTGTTCAGAGGGTAGAAGCTTTCCGGTACATCCGGCTATTCAAAAGCTTATTCAGTCTCAGTGGGAAGATCCGGAGAAAAGATTTTACATTCCCAGATCTTTTAAACGTAGATTCCCCTTTCAAGAGGAGGATATTACCTTGTGGGACAAATGCCCGAAACTGGACGCTGCTTTGTCGCAGTATTCTAAAAATACTGATTTATCTTTTGAGGACGCAGGGGTCCTGAAAAACCCGATGGATAAAAAGGCGGAAAATTTACTTAAAAGGGCATGGGAATCCATCTCATTTTCCTTTAAACCAGCAATCTCAGCTATGTGCTTGTCTCGTAACTTAAACAAATGGCTGGCAGGGCTTAATAAGCATCTGGTGGATGGTACGCCTCATGCGACTATCCTGGAATCATTCCCTGTAATTGCGCGTTCAGTGGCATTCTTGGCCGATGCTGCGACTGAATCTTTAAAGTCTGCGGCGAGAGCTCTAGCTCTAATCAATACAGCAAGGCGGGCCTTATGGTTAAATACCAGGGAAGGCGATCTAGTTTCTAAACAGAAATTATGTGCTATGACATTTGACGGTGACCTTTTGTTTGGAAAAGGATTAGAGGATATTCTTGAAAGGTCTTCGGAAAAGGGCAAAAAATTTCCTGACAAAAGGAAGAAAATGCCCTTTCGTAAAAACTTTCGGGGCAAAAGGCAGTTTGCCCATAATGACACTAAATATCAACCCCCGAGGAAAAGGTGGACATACAATTCGCCGAAATCAAGAACTCCCTTTTTATTTAACAAACCAGCCTCCTCTAATACAAAGGAAAACAAGTGACAGGGAGCTGGTCGGGGGGAGACTTCAGGGGTTCAGTCATGTGTGGGCAATTGTCACCACGAACCCATTTATCTTGGACCTCATGAAATCGGGGTACAAAATCGAATTTTCCTCCCGTCCCCCCCAGAACTTTGTGCTCACAGGTCTATCCAGGGATCAGGAGAAAGCATCCGCCCTGTTAGACTCAATAACCTCGTTAATACAAGACAATGTAATTACCCGGGTCCCAGTTTCCCAATACAAAAAAGGATTTTACTCCAGGGTTTTTATGGTAAAGAAACCGTCAGGCAGATACAGGATGATCCTAAACCTCAAACAGCTAAACCCATTTATTCAGGAAAAGAAATTCCGCATGGAAAACATTCTTTCAATAAAGAATTTAATCCCAAAAGGAGCCTTTATGGCGACACTGGACATTCAGGACGCATATCTACATGTGCCGATACACCCGGCATATCAGCGATTCCTGAGATTTGCAATACGGGTGGGGGACGCAGTTCACCACTTTCAGTATCGAGCCCTTCCTTTTGGGATCTCATCCGCTCCCCGTATTTTTACAAAGATAATGGCAGAGGTGACATCCTTCTTACATCTGCAGACAATTCATATAATACCGTATCTGGACGATTTGTTGATGATAGCAGACTCGGCTCATACTCTTCTACGTCACATAGAGGTGACTATACATTGCCTGTCCCAGCTGGGATGGCTAATAAACTATGACAAATCGATGTTAATCCCAACCCAGAAGGTCAAATTCCTGGGTTTCTGGGTAGACTCGATAGAAGAGAAATTTTGGTTGCCAGAAGACAAACAACTGAATTTAATGCTAAGGGTGCAAAATTTCAGATCCCAAGTAAGAGTATCCCTGAGGGAGACTCTATCATTGTTGGGCCTAATGACATCAACAATACCGGGGATAGTCTGGTCACAGTTTCATTCCCGAGTCCTTCAGGAATGGTTCCTCACTGTCTGGGACAAGTCCAAGGAGAGTCTAGATCAATTTCGGGTACTCCCACCCTCTGTGATCTCGTCTCTCCTATGGTGGGAGGAGGTAGGAAACCTCAACCAGGGCTGCCTCTGGAACCCCACAGTCGTCAAGAGAATCTATACGGATGCCAGTCTATGGGGCTGGGGGGCTCACTTGGAACATTTACAAGCTCAGGGACAATGGTCCCCAGAAATTCGAGGAAGATCTTCGAATTTCAGGGAGCTCCTAGCAGTAAAAATGTCACTGCTAGAGTTTCTCCCAGCCATACAAGACTGTCATGTGAACATATTGTCCGGCAATATTGTAACAGTGTCCTACATTCGAAAGCAGGGCGGGACGAGATCAAAAGTCCTAAAAGACCTGGCGCTCCAGATTCTTCAGATAGCGGAGAAAAATTGCAAATCAATCTCGGCGGTGCATATAAAAGGCTCGCTAAATATTTTAGCGGATCATCTGAGCAGACATTCAGGAGTGGAGGCAGAATGGTCCCTCAACGAGGAAGTATTCAATCAGTTGATAGCTCATTGGGGGCAACCGGTAGTAGATCTGTTTGCATCACCACAAAATGCGAAAGTCAAAACTTTCTTTTCCCTACATCCTTCATCCAACCTGTCACACCTGGATGCTCTAGCGATACCATGGCCGAGGGGACTTCTATATGCCTTTCCCCCCTTCAACTTAATAGCAAGGGTATTGAAAAAAATAGAACAAGAATCTGCTCTGGTAATTTTTGTGGCCCCCCACTGGCCAAAACGGGCATGGTTCTCAAAGATTCTTCAACTGTCTCTACAGGGACCGTTATTTCTACCTCCCAGGATGGACCTTTTGAGTCAGGAAAAACGTTTGCACCCGAACCCCCAGATGTTTGCCCTAGCGGCCTGGCTCTTGAGCGGGAATCCCTGAGGTTAAGAGGATTCTCGGAAAGAGTCATCTCTACTTTAGTCGATTGCCGTAAATTGACTACAAGAAAAATTTATTGTAAAGTTTATAGAGTGTTTGCCTCTTGGAAGAAAAAGAATGGCATAAAAGAAACAACTCTACCTATTATTTTAGATTTTTTGCAAGACGGTGTTGATTTAGGTCTTGCCCCCAGTACCCTTAGAGTCCAGATTGCGGCTCTGTCCTTTTTTCTTAATTTTAAACTAGCCAAGGAACAGGCAGTGATTGATTTTTTGAAAGCAGTATCCAGATCGAAGCCGATCCCATCAAAGCTTGTGCCTCCCTGGGACCTGAGTTTAGTTCTAAATTGCTTAACTGTTTCTCCTTTTGAACCACTCGACTCAATTTCGTTAAAATGGCTAACTTTGAAAACTGCATTCTTGGTGGCTATAACGTCGGCACGTAGGGTAGGGGACATTCAAGCCCTCTCTATAAAAGACCCATATATGACTATATTTCCGGATAGGATAGTCTTCAAAACAGATCCCACTTATCTACCAAAAGTGTCTTCTCTGTTTCACAGATCGCAAGATGTTATTATTCCTTCTTTCTGTGATCCACCTACTAATCAGAAAGAAGCAAAATTTAACAAATTAGATGTTAGGAGAATTCTTCTTTCCTACTTAGAAACTACAAAATCTTTTAGAAGGTCTAATCACCTTTTTGTGGCCTTTGCAGGGTCAAGGAAGGGGTTACAGGTTTCTAAGAATACTATTGCTAGATGGATTAGGGAAATTATTACTTTAGCCTATACCAATTCAGGACAATCCATCCCTCAGTCGGTAAATGCTCATTCCACTAGATCCCTCGCCACATCTTGGGCGGAAAGGTCAGGGGCTTCCTTAGAGCAAATATGTAAAGCAGCGACCTGGTCTAGTCATCAGACTTTCGTAAGGCACTATAGAGTCGATCTGTTGTCAAGTCAAGACTTGTCTTTTGGGAGAAAAGTGCTACAAAACGTCATCCCTCCCTAAGGTAACTCTACTGAACTTCTCGCTGGTCTCTCTTGTATCAGCCATCCTGGAGGATTGGTTGTTAAAAGCCTGTTAGAACTTACCGGTAGCGGTATTTCAACGAATCCTCCAGGATGGCTACCTTAGTTCCCTCCCTATTAGGGGGGTTATTGATTATTAAATATAACTATGTCTTGTTGTTTTCCAGGTGGATCCTTCTGCGTGGTACTCTATAATAACTGAGGGAGTAAAGGCAGGGGAGGATTTATAGGGCTACCTAATTGCCTAATTGTTTTATTTGGAGGTGTTTCCTTTGGTGGGCGGAGCAGGCTTCCTCTCTTGTATCAGCCATCCTGGAGGATTCGTTGAAATACCGCTACCGGTAAGTTCTAACAGGCTTTTCTGATCTTACTCAGAGGTACACACCTAGACGTTCATGCACGCCTCCAGGACTTCTCAAGAGCTGCTCCAACACTATGGAACTCCCTACCTCCACCCATTAGGGCAGCCCCTTCCTTCGACATCGTCAAAAAAACCCTCAAAACTCACCTTTTCACTCTGGCCTACTACCCCTCACAAGTGCTCTAAACTCGCAGCTGAACTCTGGTCCCCTACCTTTCGTGTCCCTACCTCTCACTCTAGATTGTATGCCTTTGGGCAGGGTCCTCCTCCTTTTGTGTCCTACCTGATCATGCACCTCCATTACTGTAAACCCATGCTATGCATCTGAGTGAACCTGACTTGCCTAATCTCCATGCTCCCCTCCAGTGACTAAGCATTACCTTGTACTCCTACTGTGCTGCGTGATCTGTTTTTTCTTGTATTCATGTATTGTCATATTGCGGTATGTCACCCCTAAATATTGTCTGTAACCTAAACTAACGCCCAGCGCTGCGTAATATGTTGGTGCTTTATAAATACAATAAGTATGCTGCATACCTCTGGCTCCTGAGGCATGTCATGTGACTGGTCTCTGTGCTGCATACCTCTGGCTCCTGAAGCATGTCACATGACTGGGCTGTATGCTGCATACCTCTGGCTCCTGAGGCATGTCGTGTGACTGCTCTATGCTGCATACCTCTGGCTCCTGAGGCGTGTCATGTGACTGGGCTCTGTGCTGCATACCTCTGGCTCCAGAGGCATGTCACGTGACTGGGCTCTGTGCTGCATACCTCTGGCTCCTGAGGCATGTTACGTGACTGGGCTCTGTGCTGCATACCTCTGGCTCCTGAGGCGTGTCACGTGACTGGGCTCTGTGCTGCATACCTCTGGCTCCTGAGGCGTGTCACGTGACTGGGCTCCATGCTGCATACCTCTAGCTCCTGAGGCGTGTCACGTGACTGGGCTTTATGCTGCATAGCTCTGGCTCCTGAGGCATGTCACGTGACGGCTGTATGCTGCATACCTTTGGCTCCTGAGGCATGTCACGTGATTGGGCTGTATGCTGCATACCTCTGGCTCCTGAGGCATGTCACGTGACTGGGCTCTGTGCTGCATACCTCTGGCTCCAGAGGCATGTCACGTGACTGGGCTCTGTGCTGCATACCTCTGGCTCCTGAGGCGTGTCACGTGACTGGGCTCCATGCTGCATACCTCTAGCTCCTGAGGCGTGTCACGTGACTGGGCTTTATGCTGCATAGCTCTGGCTCCTGAGGCATGTCACGTGACGGCTGTATGCTGCATACCTTTGGCTCCTGAGGCATGTCACGTGATTGGGCTGTATGCTGCATACCTCTGGCTCCTGAGGCATGTCATGTGACTGGGCTCTGTGCTGCATACCTCTGGCTCCTGAGGCATGTCATGTGACTGGGCTCTGTGCTGCATACCTCTGGCTCCTGAGGCATGTCATGTGACTGCTCTATGCTGCATACCTCTGGCTCATGAGGCATGTCACGTGACTGGGCTGTATGCTGCATACCTCCGGCTCCTGAGGCATGTCATGTGACTGCTCTATGCTGCATACTTCTGGCTCCTGAGGCATGTCACGTGACTGGGCTGTATGCTGCATACCTCTGGCTCCTGAGGCATGTCATGTGACTGGGCTCTGTGCTGCATACCTCTGGCTCCTGAGGCGTGTCACATGACTGGGCTCTGTGCTGCATACCTCTGGCTCCTGAGACATGGCATGGGACTGGGCTCTGTGCTGCATACCTCTGGTTCCTGAGGCGTGTCATGTGACTGCTCTGTGCTGCATACCTCTGGCTCCTGAGGCATGTCATGTGACTGCTCTATGCTGCATACCTCTGGCTCCTGAGGCATGTCATGTGACTGGGCTCTGTGCTGCATACCTCTGGTTCCTGAGGCGTGTCATGTGACTGCTCTGTGCTGCATACCTCTGGCTCCTGAGGCATGTCATGTGACTGCTCTATGCTGCATACCTCTGGCTTCTGAGGCGAGCCACGTGACTGGGCTACATGCTGCATACCTCTGGCTCACGTGACTGGGCTCGGTGCTGCATACCTCTGGCTCCTGAGGCGTGTCACGTGGCTGGGCTCTGTGCTGCATACCTCTGGCTCCTGAGGCATGTTACGTGACTGGGCTGTATGCTGCATACCTCTGGCTCCTGAGGCATGTCATGTGACTGGGCTGTATGCTGCATACCTCTGGCTCCTGAGGCGTGTCACGTGGCTGGGCTCTGTGCTGCATACCTCTGGCTCCTGAGGCATGTCATGTAACTGGGCTCTGTGCTGCATACCTCTGGCTCCTGAGGCATGTCATGTGACTGGGCTCTGTGCTGCATACCTCTGGCTCCTGAGGCATGTCATGTGACTGGGCTGTATGCTGCATACCTCTGGCTCCTGAGGCGTGTCATGTGACTGGGCTCTATGCTGCATACCTCTGGCTCCTGAGGCATGTCATGTGACTGGGCTCTGTGCTGCATACCTCTGGCTCCTGAGGCATGTCATGTGACTGGGCTGTATGCTGCATACCTCTGGCTCCTGAGGCGTGTCATGTGACTGGGCTCTATGCTGCATACCTCTGGCTCCTGAGGCGTGTCATGTGACTGGGCTCCATGCTGCATACCTCTGGCTCCTGAGGCGTGTCACATGACTGGGCTCCGTGCTGCATACCTCTGGCTCCTGAGGCCAGGGCCGTGCAGAGGGTCCTTAAGTGGGGGGTGCTCAAATTTAAAAAAGGGGCCTGGAAATGGCTTCCCCCACATGCCCTTCCCCTTCCTCGTTTCTGGCTAGGGGGGTATTGATTGTCATGCTGCTGAATGCAGTTGCTGGGTGCCATGTGGGTTCTGGGTGCTGGCACAGGGTGTCATATGGATTCTGGCTGTATGGATATGTATCAACTATCATGTAGGTGTTGATTGCAGCCGTACTCAGTCCCTTTTGAGTTCTGAGTGCAAGTACTGGATGTCATATGTGAGTGCTTGGTGTGGGTGCTGGGCACCAAGTGGAGGCTTAGTGCAACTGGAACTACTGCAGATGAAACATGTGGGTGTTGGGTGCAGGTACTGGGTATCACATAGGTGCAAATACTGGTGCCATGCTGGCACTGGGTGCTAGCTCTGGGTGGGTGTTGTGTGTCACGTGGGTTCTGAGTGCAGGTACTTCGGGTGCTAGTACTGGTTATGTGAGTGGGTGCCATGTGGAGGATGTGTGCAGGTGTGAGTAGTGAGTGACATGTCAGAGCTGGGTGCAAGTTCTGTGCCATGTAGGTGTGAGTACTGGGTGCCAGCTATAGGGTAAAGGGGTGCAGGTATTGGGTGTCATGTGACTGTTTGATGCAAGTACTAAGTGCCATATTGAGACCATATGTTAGTATTGGGTGCAGGGTGCTTGGTGCAAGTACTGGGTGCTTGCTATAGTGGGGGTTACTGGTTGAGTGTAATGTGGGTGCTGAATATTGGTGGGATTGCTGTGGGTGCAGGGGTGGGAGGTCACTGTGGGTACTGCTATGAATGGCATAGTTGTTGCAAGGGGAGGTCGAGGTCAGTGTGGTTGATGGGGGAAGGGTAGGTCACTGTGGGTCCTGGGGGAGAAGTAACTGTGGGTGCTGTGGAAAGTAGAGGTCAGTATAGGTGCTGGAGGAAAGGGAGGTTACTGTGGGTCCTCTGGGGTAGATCACTGTGGGTATCGGGAGGTAGAGGTCATTGTGGGTGCGGGGGGTGGGAGGTCACTATGGTTGCTGCTATGAATGGCATAGTTGCTGCTAAGGGAGGTAGAGGTCAGTATGGGTGCTGGAGGAAAGGGAGGTCACTGTGGGTGCTTGGGGGGAGGTCACTGTGGGTCTTTGGGGAGGTAGAGGTAATTGAGGGTGCTGGAGGAAGGTGAGGCCACTATAGGTGCTGCTATGAATGGCATAGTTGCTGCAAAGGGAGGTAGAGGTCAGTGTGGGTGCTGGGGGAAGGGTAGGCCACTGTGGGTGCTGGGAGAAGTCAGTGTGGTTACTGGAGGAGGGAGTGGATGCAGGGTGTTGGGAGAAGCCACTGTGGGCGCTGGCAATGGGAGAGGTCACTGTAGGTGCTGCTTTTAGGATGGAATGTCCCTGTGGGTGCTGCAGGGGACAGGAGGGTAGCCACTGGGGGAAGGAAAAATCACTGTGGGTGCTGGGGGAGGGATAGGTCAATGTGGGTGATGGGGTAGGCAGGATCACTGCTAGAGCTGGGGAGGGAGAGGTCACTGTGGGTGCTAGGTGGAGGGAGAGGTCACTGTGGGTGCTGGGGGAGGGAGAGGGTTACTGTGGGTGCTGGCTGGGGAGGGAGAGGTCACAATGGGTCCCAGGTGGAGGGAGAGGTCACTGTGGGTGCTAGATGGAAGGGAGAGGTCATTGTAGGTGCTGGGTAAGAGAGAGGTCACTGTGGGTGCTGGGGGAGGGAGAGGTCACTGTGGGTGCTAGGTGGAGGGAGAGGTCACTGTGGGTGCTAGATGGAGGGAGAGGTCACTGTGGGTGCTGGGGAGGGAGAGGTCAGTATGGGTCCTAGGTGGAGGGAGAAGTCACTGTTGGTGCTAGGTGGATGGAGAGGTCACTGTGGGTGCTAGGTGGATGGAGAGGTCACTGTTGGTGCTAGGTGGATGGAGAGGTCACTGTGGGTGCTAGGTGGAGGGAGAAGTCACTGTTGGTGCTAGGTGGATGGAGAGGTCACTGTGGGTGCTAGGTGGATGGAGATGTCACTGTGGGTGCTGGAGGAGAGGTCAGTATGGGTCCTAGGTGGAGGGAGAGGTCATTGTGGGTCCTAGGTGGAGGGAGAGGTCACTGTGGGTGCTAGGTGGATTGAGAGGTCACTGTGGGTGCTGGGGGAAGGAGAGGTCACTGTGGGTGCTGGGGAGGGAGAGGTCACTGTGGGTGCTGGGGAGGGAGAGTTTACTATGGGTCCCAGGTGGAGGGAGAGGTCACTGTGGGTGCTAGGTGGAGGGAGAGGTCACTGTGGGTGCTGGGTAAGAGAGAGGTCACTGTAGGTGCTAGGAGGAGGGAGAGGTCACTGTGGGTGCTATGTGAAGGGAGATGTCACTGTGGGTACTGGGTAGGGAGAGGTCAGTATGGGTCCTAGGTAGAGGGAGAGGTCACTGTGAGTGCTAGGGGAGGGAGTGGTCACTGGGTACTAGGTGGAGGGAGAGGTCACTATGGGTGCTGGGGGAGGTAGAGGTCAGTATGGGTCCTAGGTGGAGGGAGAGGTCAGTATGCCACACTAGGATTCCTGTCTGGGCCTCTTCACTTAAAAGTATCCCAGGCGAGGGCGGAGCTTCCCGCGGGTGGGCGGGGCTTACCGCGGTAGGGGGCGGAGCTTATTTTGCATCGAGTGGGGCCTTTTTTTGAAGATTTTAAAAAGGGGGGTGCCTGGGCACCCAGAGCACCCCCCTGTGCACGTGCCTGCCTGAGGCATGTCATGTAACTGGGCTCTGTGCTGCATACCTCT
>NC_090648.1:365000-382500 GCF_040937935.1 Hyperolius riggenbachi
AACTCTCTTAACATGTGCAAAGCACTCATTTATATACTTAACTGTGCTAGAGGTGGGCGTGGTCATGCAGGCTCACAGGGGAAAATTATAAATAAATTACCAAGGGGTGAGCAGCACAAACCAAATTTTTTTATGCAATTCTATGCAAAGCATGCACGCAGCGCTGGAGGTCCCCAGACTCCATAAGAAATATATAAGTACAGAGGGGCTGCAGCACACAACAGGAAAACAGTGACAGGGGCTCTTGGTTACGCTTTAACGCGCTTAAGCTCACCAACTGCGCCAAAGTGTCCCCAATCTGGTGAGTCCTACTCTACCATGCAAAATGCCAGTTTTTATAAGCAGTCTAGTGGGAACTAAACCAAAAACCCTAAAATGTCAACTAGATGGGAAAAAAGGAAATTAAAAACACCTCACCCTTCACCTAGCTACCAAACGAACTCTCTTAACATGTGCAAAGCACTCATTTATATACTTAACTGTGCTAGAGGTGGGCGTGGTCATGCAGGCTCACAGGGGAAAATTATAAATAAATTACCAAGGGGTGAGCAGCACAAACCAAATTTTTTTATGCAATTCTATGCAAAGCATGCACGCAGCGCTGGAGGTCCCCAGACTCCATAAGAAATATATAAGTACAGAGGGGCTGCAGCACACAACAGGAAAACAGTGACAGGGGCTCTTGGTTACGCTTTAACGCGCTTAAGCTCACCAACTGCGCCAAAGTGTCCCCAATCTGGTGAGTCCTACTCTACCATGCAAAATGCCAGTTTTTATAAGCAGTCTAGTGGGAACTAAACCAAAAACCCTAAAATGTCAACTAGATGGGAAAAAAGGAAATTAAAAACACCTCACCCTTCACCTAGCTACCAAACGAACTCTCTTAACATGTGCAAAGCACTCATTTATATACTTAACTGTGCTAGAGGTGGGCGTGGTCATGCAGGCTCACAGGGGAAAATTATAAATAAATTACCAAGGGGTGAGCAGCACAAACCAAATTTTTTTATGCAATTCTATGCAAAGCATGCACGCAGCGCTGGAGGTCCCCAGACTCCATAAGAAATATATAAGTACAGAGGGGCTGCAGCACACAACAGGAAAACAGTGACAGGGGCTCTTGGTTACGCTTTAACGCGCTTAAGCTCACCAACTGCGCCAAAGTGTCCCCAATCTGGTGAGTCCTACTCTACCATGCAAAATGCCAGTTTTTATAAGCAGTCTAGTGGGAACTAAACCAAAAACCCTAAAATGTCAACTAGATGGGAAAAAAGGAAATTAAAAACACCTCACCCTTCACCTAGCTACCAAACGAACTCTCTTAACATGTGCAAAGCACTCATTTATATACTTAACTGTGCTAGAGGTGGGCGTGGTCATGCAGGCTCACAGGGGAAAATTATAAATAAATTACCAAGGGGTGAGCAGCACAAACCAAATTTTTTTATGCAATTCTATGCAAAGCATGCACGCAGCGCTGGAGGTCCCCAGACTCCATAAGAAATATATAAGTACAGAGGGGCTGCAGCACACAACAGGAAAACAGTGACAGGGGCTCTTGGTTACGCTTTAACGCGCTTAAGCTCACCAACTGCGCCAAAGTGTCCCCAATCTGCTGAGTCCTACTCTACCATGCAAAATGCCAGTTTTTATAAGCAGTCTAGTGGGAACTAAACCAAAAACCCTAAAATGTCAACTAGATGGGAAAAAAGGAAATTAAAAACACCTCACCCTTCACCTAGCTACCAAACGAACTCTCTTAACATGTGCAAAGCACTCATTTATATACTTAACTGTGCTAGAGGTGGGCGTGGTCATGCAGGCTCACAGGGGAAAATTATAAATAAATTACCAAGGGGTGAGCAGCACAAACCAAATTTTTTTATGCAATTCTATGCAAAGCATGCACGCAGCGCTGGAGGTCCCCAGACTCCATAAGAAATATATAAGTACAGAGGGGCTGCAGCACACAACAGGAAAACAGTGACAGGGGCTCTTGGTTACGCTTTAACGCGCTTAAGCTCACCAACTGCGCCAAAGTGTCCCCAATCTGGTGAGTCCTACTCTACCATGCAAAATGCCAGTTTTTATAAGCAGTCTAGTGGGAACTAAACCAAAAACCCTAAAATGTCAACTAGATGGGAAAAAAGGAAATTAAAAACACCTCACCCTTCACCTAGCTACCAAACGAACTCTCTTAACATGTGCAAAGCACTCATTTATATACTTAACTGTGCTAGAGGTGGGCGTGGTCATGCAGGCTCACAGGGGAAAATTATAAATAAATTACCAAGGGGTGAGCAGCACAAACCAAATTTTTTTATGCAATTCTATGCAAAGCATGCACGCAGCGCTGGAGGTCCCCAGACTCCATAAGAAATATATAAGTACAGAGGGGCTGCAGCACACAACAGGAAAACAGTGACAGGGGCTCTTGGTTACGCTTTAACGCGCTTAAGCTCACCAACTGCGCCAAAGTGTCCCCAATCTGGTGAGTCCTACTCTACCATGCAAAATGCCAGTTTTTATAAGCAGTCTAGTGGGAACTAAACCAAAAACCCTAAAATGTCAACTAGATGGGAAAAAAGGAAATTAAAAACACCTCACCCTTCACCTAGCTACCAAACGAACTCTCTTAACATGTGCAAAGCACTCATTTATATACTTAACTGTGCTAGAGGTGGGCGTGGTCATGCAGGCTCACAGGGGAAAATTATAAATAAATTACCAAGGGGTGAGCAGCACAAACCAAATTTTTTTATGCAATTCTATGCAAAGCATGCACGCAGCGCTGGAGGTCCCCAGACTCCATAAGAAATATATAAGTACAGAGGGGCTGCAGCACACAACAGGAAAACAGTGACAGGGGCTCTTGGTTACGCTTTAACGCGCTTAAGCTCACCAACTGCGCCAAAGTGTCCCCAATCTGGTGAGTCCTACTCTACCATGCAAAATGCCAGTTTTTATAAGCAGTCTAGTGGGAACTAAACCAAAAACCCTAAAATGTCAACTAGATGGGAAAAAAGGAAATTAAAAACACCTCACCCTTCACCTAGCTACCAAACGAACTCTCTTAACATGTGCAAAGCACTCATTTATATACTTAACTGTGCTAGAGGTGGGCGTGGTCATGCAGGCTCACAGGGGAAAATTATAAATAAATTACCAAGGGGTGAGCAGCACAAACCAAATTTTTTTATGCAATTCTATGCAAAGCATGCACGCAGCGCTGGAGGTCCCCAGACTCCATAAGAAATATATAAGTACAGAGGGGCTGCAGCACACAACAGGAAAACAGTGACAGGGGCTCTTGGTTACGCTTTAACGCGCTTAAGCTCACCAACTGCGCCAAAGTGTCCCCAATCTGGTGAGTCCTACTCTACCATGCAAAATGCCAGTTTTTATAAGCAGTCTAGTGGGAACTAAACCAAAAACCCTAAAATGTCAACTAGATGGGAAAAAAGGAAATTAAAAAAACCTCACCCTTCACCTAGCTACCAAACGAACTCTCTTAACATGTGCAAAGCACTCATTTATATACTTAACTGTGCTAGAGGTGGGCGTGGTCATGCAGGCTCACAGGGGAAAATTATAAATAAATTACCAAGGGGTGAGCAGCACAAACCAAATTTTTTTATGCAATTCTATGCAAAGCATGCACGCAGCGCTGGAGGTCCCCAGACTCCATAAGAAATATATAAGTACAGAGGGGCTGCAGCACACAACAGGAAAACAGTGACAGGGGCTCTTGGTTACGCTTTAACGCGCTTAAGCTCACCAACTGCGCCAAAGTGTCCCCAATCTGGTGAGTCCTACTCTACCATGCAAAATGCCAGTTTTTATAAGCAGTCTAGTGGGAACTAAACCAAAAACCCTAAAATGTCAACTAGATGGGAAAAAAGGAAATTAAAAACACCTCACCCTTCACCTAGCTACCAAACGAACTCTCTTAACATGTGCAAAGCACTCATTTATATACTTAACTGTGCTAGAGGTGGGCGTGGTCATGCAGGCTCACAGGGGAAAATTATAAATAAATTACCAAGGGGTGAGCAGCACAAACCAAATTTTTTTATGCAATTCTATGCAAAGCATGCACGCAGCGCTGGAGGTCCCCAGACTCCATAAGAAATATATAAGTACAGAGGGGCTGCAGCACACAACAGGAAAACAGTGACAGGGGCTCTTGGTTACGCTTTAACGCGCTTAAGCTCACCAACTGCGCCAAAGTGTCCCCAATCTGGTGAGTCCTACTCTACCATGCAAAATGCCAGTTTTTATAAGCAGTCTAGTGGGAACTAAACCAAAAACCCTAAAATGTCAACTAGATGGGAAAAAAGGAAATTAAAAACACCTCACCCTTCACCTAGCTACCAAACGAACTCTCTTAACATGTGCAAAGCACTCATTTATATACTTAACTGTGCTAGAGGTGGGCGTGGTCATGCAGGCTCACAGGGGAAAATTATAAATAAATTACCAAGGGGTGAGCAGCACAAACCAAATTTTTTTATGCAATTCTATGCAAAGCATGCACGCAGCGCTGGAGGTCCCCAGACTCCATAAGAAATATATAAGTACAGAGGGGCTGCAGCACACAACAGGAAAACAGTGACAGGGGCTCTTGGTTACGCTTTAACGCGCTTAAGCTCACCAACTGCGCCAAAGTGTCCCCAATCTGGTGAGTCCTACTCTACCATGCAAAATGCCAGTTTTTATAAGCAGTCTAGTGGGAACTAAACCAAAAACCCTAAAATGTCAACTAGATGGGAAAAAAGGAAATTAAAAACACCTCACCCTTCACCTAGCTACCAAACGAACTCTCTTAACATGTGCAAAGCACTCATTTATATACTTAACTGTGCTAGAGGTGGGCGTGGTCATGCAGGCTCACAGGGGAAAATTATAAATAAATTACCAAGGGGTGAGCAGCACAAACCAAATTTTTTTATGCAATTCTATGCAAAGCATGCACGCAGCGCTGGAGGTCCCCAGACTCCATAAGAAATATATAAGTACAGAGGGGCTGCAGCACACAACAGGAAAACAGTGACAGGGGCTCTTGGTTACGCTTTAACGCGCTTAAGCTCACCAACTGCGCCAAAGTGTCCCCAATCTGGTGAGTCCTACTCTACCATGCAAAATGCCAGTTTTTATAAGCAGTCTAGTGGGAACTAAACCAAAAACCCTAAAATGTCAACTAGATGGGAAAAAAGGAAATTAAAAACACCTCACCCTTCACCTAGCTACCAAACGAACTCTCTTAACATGTGCAAAGCACTCATTTATATACTTAACTGTGCTAGAGGTGGGCGTGGTCATGCAGGCTCACAGGGGAAAATTATAAATAAATTACCAAGGGGTGAGCAGCACAAACCAAATTTTTTTATGCAATTCTATGCAAAGCATGCACGCAGCGCTGGAGGTCCCCAGACTCCATAAGAAATATATAAGTACAGAGGGGCTGCAGCACACAACAAAATTTGGTTTGTGCTGCTCACCCCTTGGTAATTTATTTATAATTTTCCCCTGTGAGCCTGCATGACCACGCCCACCTCTAGCACAGTTAAGTATATAAATGAGTGCTTTGCACATGTTAAGAGAGTTCGTTTGGTAGCTAGGTGAAGGGTGAGGTGTTTTTAATTTCCTTTTTTCCCATCTAGTTGACATTTTAGGGTTTTTGGTTTAGTTCCCACTAGACTGCTTATAAAAACTGGCATTTTGCATGGTAGAGTAGGACTCAGCAGATTGGGGACACTTTGGCGCAGTTGGTGAGCTTAAGCGCGTTAAAGCGTAACCAAGAGCCCCTGTCACTGTTTTCCTGTTGTGTGCTGCAGCCCCTCTGTACTTATATATTTCTTATGGAGTCTGGGGACCTCCAGCGCTGCGTGCATGCTTTGCATAGAATTGCATAAAAAAATTTGGTTTGTGCTGCTCACCCCTTGGTAATTTATTTATAATTTTCCCCTGTGAGCCTGCATGACCACGCCCACCTCTAGCACAGTTAAGTATATAAATGAGTGCTTTGCACATGTTAAGAGAGTTCGTTTGGTAGCTAGGTGAAGGGTGAGGTGTTTTTAATTTCCTTTTTTCCCATCTAGTTGACATTTTAGGGTTTTTGGTTTAGTTCCCACTAGACTGCTTATAAAAACTGGCATTTTGCATGGTAGAGTAGGACTCACCAGATTGGGGACACTTTGGCGCAGTTGGTGAGCTTAAGCGCGTTAAAGCGTAACCAAGAGCCCCTGTCACTGTTTTCCTGTTGTGTGCTGCAGCCCCTCTGTACTTATATATTTCTTATGGAGTCTGGGGACCTCCAGCGCTGCGTGCATGCTTTGCATAGAATTGCATAAAAAAATTTGGTTTGTGCTGCTCACCCCTTGGTAATTTATTTATAATTTTCCCCTGTGAGCCTGCATGACCACGCCCACCTCTAGCACAGTTAAGTATATAAATGAGTGCTTTGCACATGTTAAGAGAGTTCGTTTGGTAGCTAGGTGAAGGGTGAGGTGTTTTTAATTTCCTTTTTTCCCATCTAGTTGACATTTTAGGGTTTTTGGTTTAGTTCCCACTAGACTGCTTATAAAAACTGGCATTTTGCATGGTAGAGTAGGACTCACCAGATTGGGGACACTTTGGCGCAGTTGGTGAGCTTAAGCGCGTTAAAGCGTAACCAAGAGCCCCTGTCACTGTTTTCCTGTTGTGTGCTGCAGCCCCTCTGTACTTATATATTTCTTATGGAGTCTGGGGACCTCCAGCGCTGCGTGCATGCTTTGCATAGAATTGCATAAAAAAATTTGGTTTGTGCTGCTCACCCCTTGGTAATTTATTTATAATTTTCCCCTGTGAGCCTGCATGACCACGCCCACCTCTAGCACAGTTAAGTATATAAATGAGTGCTTTGCACATGTTAAGAGAGTTCGTTTGGTAGCTAGGTGAAGGGTGAGGTGTTTTTAATTTCCTTTTTTCCCATCTAGTTGACATTTTAGGGTTTTTGGTTTAGTTCCCACTAGACTGCTTATAAAAACTGGCATTTTGCATGGTAGAGTAGGACTCAGCAGATTGGGGACACTTTGGCGCAGTTGGTGAGCTTAAGCGCGTTAAAGCGTAACCAAGAGCCCCTGTCACTGTTTTCCTGTTGTGTGCTGCAGCCCCTCTGTACTTATATATTTCTTATGGAGTCTGGGGACCTCCAGCGCTGCGTGCATGCTTTGCATAGAATTGCATAAAAAAATTTGGTTTGTGCTGCTCACCCCTTGGTAATTTATTTATAATTTTCCCCTGTGAGCCTGCATGACCACGCCCACCTCTAGCACAGTTAAGTATATAAATGAGTGCTTTGCACATGTTAAGAGAGTTCGTTTGGTAGCTAGGTGAAGGGTGAGGTGTTTTTAATTTCCTTTTTTCCCATCTAGTTGACATTTTAGGGTTTTTGGTTTAGTTCCCACTAGACTGCTTATAAAAACTGGCATTTTGCATGGTAGAGTAGGACTCACCAGATTGGGGACACTTTGGCGCAGTTGGTGAGCTTAAGCGCGTTAAAGCGTAACCAAGAGCCCCTGTCACTGTTTTCCTGTTGTGTGCTGCAGCCCCTCTGTACTTATATATTTCTTATGGAGTCTGGGGACCTCCAGCGCTGCGTGCATGCTTTGCATAGAATTGCATAAAAAAATTTGGTTTGTGCTGCTCACCCCTTGGTAATTTATTTATAATTTTCCCCTGTGAGCCTGCATGACCACGCCCACCTCTAGCACAGTTAAGTATATAAATGAGTGCTTTGCACATGTTAAGAGAGTTCGTTTGGTAGCTAGGTGAAGGGTGAGGTGTTTTTAATTTCCTTTTTTCCCATCTAGTTGACATTTTAGGGTTTTTGGTTTAGTTCCCACTAGACTGCTTATAAAAACTGGCATTTTGCATGGTAGAGTAGGACTCACCAGATTGGGGACACTTTGGCGCAGTTGGTGAGCTTAAGCGCGTTAAAGCGTAACCAAGAGCCCCTGTCACTGTTTTCCTGTTGTGTGCTGCAGCCCCTCTGTACTTATATATTTCTTATGGAGTCTGGGGACCTCCAGCGCTGCGTGCATGCTTTGCATAGAATTGCATAAAAAAATTTGGTTTGTGCTGCTCACCCCTTGGTAATTTATTTATAATTTTCCCCTGTGAGCCTGCATGACCACGCCCACCTCTAGCACAGTTAAGTATATAAATGAGTGCTTTGCACATGTTAAGAGAGTTCGTTTGGTAGCTAGGTGAAGGGTGAGGTGTTTTTAATTTCCTTTTTTCCCATCTAGTTGACATTTTAGGGTTTTTGGTTTAGTTCCCACTAGACTGCTTATAAAAACTGGCATTTTGCATGGTAGAGTAGGACTCACCAGATTGGGGACACTTTGGCGCAGTTGGTGAGCTTAAGCGCGTTAAAGCGTAACCAAGAGCCCCTGTCACTGTTTTCCTGTTGTGTGCTGCAGCCCCTCTGTACTTATATATTTCTTATGGAGTCTGGGGACCTCCAGCGCTGCGTGCATGCTTTGCATAGAATTGCATAAAAAAATTTGGTTTGTGCTGCTCACCCCTTGGTAATTTATTTATAATTTTCCCCTGTGAGCCTGCATGACCACGCCCACCTCTAGCACAGTTAAGTATATAAATGAGTGCTTTGCACATGTTAAGAGAGTTCGTTTGGTAGCTAGGTGAAGGGTGAGGTGTTTTTAATTTCCTTTTTTCCCATCTAGTTGACATTTTAGGGTTTTTGGTTTAGTTCCCACTAGACTGCTTATAAAAACTGGCATTTTGCATGGTAGAGTAGGACTCAGCAGATTGGGGACACTTTGGCGCAGTTGGTGAGCTTAAGCGCGTTAAAGCGTAACCAAGAGCCCCTGTCACTGTTTTCCTGTTGTGTGCTGCAGCCCCTCTGTACTTATATATTTCTTATGGAGTCTGGGGACCTCCAGCGCTGCGTGCATGCTTTGCATAGAATTGCATAAAAAAATTTGGTTTGTGCTGCTCACCCCTTGGTAATTTATTTATAATTTTCCCCTGTGAGCCTGCATGACCACGCCCACCTCTAGCACAGTTAAGTATATAAATGAGTGCTTTGCACATGTTAAGAGAGTTCGTTTGGTAGCTAGGTGAAGGGTGAGGTGTTTTTAATTTCCTTTTTTCCCATCTAGTTGACATTTTAGGGTTTTTGGTTTAGTTCCCACTAGACTGCTTATAAAAACTGGCATTTTGCATGGTAGAGTAGGACTCACCAGATTGGGGACACTTTGGCGCAGTTGGTGAGCTTAAGCGCGTTAAAGCGTAACCAAGAGCCCCTGTCACTGTTTTCCTGTTGTGTGCTGCAGCCCCTCTGTACTTATATATTTCTTATGGAGTCTGGGGACCTCCAGCGCTGCGTGCATGCTTTGCATAGAATTGCATAAAAAAATTTGGTTTGTGCTGCTCACCCCTTGGTAATTTATTTATAATTTTCCCCTGTGAGCCTGCATGACCACGCCCACCTCTAGCACAGTTAAGTATATAAATGAGTGCTTTGCACATGTTAAGAGAGTTCGTTTGGTAGCTAGGTGAAGGGTGAGGTGTTTTTAATTTCCTTTTTTCCCATCTAGTTGACATTTTAGGGTTTTTGGTTTAGTTCCCACTAGACTGCTTATAAAAACTGGCATTTTGCATGGTAGAGTAGGACTCACCAGATTGGGGACACTTTGGCGCAGTTGGTGAGCTTAAGCGCGTTAAAGCGTAACCAAGAGCCCCTGTCACTGTTTTCCTGTTGTGTGCTGCAGCCCCTCTGTACTTATATATTTCTTATGGAGTCTGGGGACCTCCAGCGCTGCGTGCATGCTTTGCATAGAATTGCATAAAAAAATTTGGTTTGTGCTGCTCACCCCTTGGTAATTTATTTATAATTTTCCCCTGTGAGCCTGCATGACCACGCCCACCTCTAGCACAGTTAAGTATATAAATGAGTGCTTTGCACATGTTAAGAGAGTTCGTTTGGTAGCTAGGTGAAGGGTGAGGTGTTTTTAATTTCCTTTTTTCCCATCTAGTTGACATTTTAGGGTTTTTGGTTTAGTTCCCACTAGACTGCTTATAAAAACTGGCATTTTGCATGGTAGAGTAGGACTCAGCAGATTGGGGACACTTTGGCGCAGTTGGTGAGCTTAAGCGCGTTAAAGCGTAACCAAGAGCCCCTGTCACTGTTTTCCTGTTGTGTGCTGCAGCCCCTCTGTACTTATATATTTCTTATGGAGTCTGGGGACCTCCAGCGCTGCGTGCATGCTTTGCATAGAATTGCATAAAAAAATTTGGTTTGTGCTGCTCACCCCTTGGTAATTTATTTATAATTTTCCCCTGTGAGCCTGCATGACCACGCCCACCTCTAGCACAGTTAAGTATATAAATGAGTGCTTTGCACATGTTAAGAGAGTTCGTTTGGTAGCTAGGTGAAGGGTGAGGTGTTTTTAATTTCCTTTTTTCCCATCTAGTTGACATTTTAGGGTTTTTGGTTTAGTTCCCACTAGACTGCTTATAAAAACTGGCATTTTGCATGGTAGAGTAGGACTCACCAGATTGGGGACACTTTGGCGCAGTTGGTGAGCTTAAGCGCGTTAAAGCGTAACCAAGAGCCCCTGTCACTGTTTTCCTGTTGTGTGCTGCAGCCCCTCTGTACTTATATATTTCTTATGGAGTCTGGGGACCTCCAGCGCTGCGTGCATGCTTTGCATAGAATTGCATAAAAAAATTTGGTTTGTGCTGCTCACCCCTTGGTAATTTATTTATAATTTTCCCCTGTGAGCCTGCATGACCACGCCCACCTCTAGCACAGTTAAGTATATAAATGAGTGCTTTGCACATGTTAAGAGAGTTCGTTTGGTAGCTAGGTGAAGGGTGAGGTGTTTTTAATTTCCTTTTTTCCCATCTAGTTGACATTTTAGGGTTTTTGGTTTAGTTCCCACTAGACTGCTTATAAAAACTGGCATTTTGCATGGTAGAGTAGGACTCACCAGATTGGGGACACTTTGGCGCAGTTGGTGAGCTTAAGCGCGTTAAAGCGTAACCAAGAGCCCCTGTCACTGTTTTCCTGTTGTGTGCTGCAGCCCCTCTGTACTTATATATTTCTTATGGAGTCTGGGGACCTCCAGCGCTGCGTGCATGCTTTGCATAGAATTGCATAAAAAAATTTGGTTTGTGCTGCTCACCCCTTGGTAATTTATTTATAATTTTCCCCTGTGAGCCTGCATGACCACGCCCACCTCTAGCACAGTTAAGTATATAAATGAGTGCTTTGCACATGTTAAGAGAGTTCGTTTGGTAGCTAGGTGAAGGGTGAGGTGTTTTTAATTTCCTTTTTTCCCATCTAGTTGACATTTTAGGGTTTTTGGTTTAGTTCCCACTAGACTGCTTATAAAAACTGGCATTTTGCATGGTAGAGTAGGACTCACCAGATTGGGGACACTTTGGCGCAGTTGGTGAGCTTAAGCGCGTTAAAGCGTAACCAAGAGCCCCTGTCACTGTTTTCCTGTTGTGTGCTGCAGCCCCTCTGTACTTATATATTTCTTATGGAGTCTGGGGACCTCCAGCGCTGCGTGCATGCTTTGCATAGAATTGCATAAAAAAATTTGGTTTGTGCTGCTCACCCCTTGGTAATTTATTTATAATTTTCCCCTGTGAGCCTGCATGACCACGCCCACCTCTAGCACAGTTAAGTATATAAATGAGTGCTTTGCACATGTTAAGAGAGTTCGTTTGGTAGCTAGGTGAAGGGTGAGGTGTTTTTAATTTCCTTTTTTCCCATCTAGTTGACATTTTAGGGTTTTTGGTTTAGTTCCCACTAGACTGCTTATAAAAACTGGCATTTTGCATGGTAGAGTAGGACTCAGCAGATTGGGGACACTTTGGCGCAGTTGGTGAGCTTAAGCGCGTTAAAGCGTAACCAAGAGCCCCTGTCACTGTTTTCCTGTTGTGTGCTGCAGCCCCTCTGTACTTATATATTTCTTATGGAGTCTGGGGACCTCCAGCGCTGCGTGCATGCTTTGCATAGAATTGCATAAAAAAATTTGGTTTGTGCTGCTCACCCCTTGGTAATTTATTTATAATTTTCCCCTGTGAGCCTGCATGACCACGCCCACCTCTAGCACAGTTAAGTATATAAATGAGTGCTTTGCACATGTTAAGAGAGTTCGTTTGGTAGCTAGGTGAAGGGTGAGGTGTTTTTAATTTCCTTTTTTCCCATCTAGTTGACATTTTAGGGTTTTTGGTTTAGTTCCCACTAGACTGCTTATAAAAACTGGCATTTTGCATGGTAGAGTAGGACTCACCAGATTGGGGACACTTTGGCGCAGTTGGTGAGCTTAAGCGCGTTAAAGCGTAACCAAGAGCCCCTGTCACTGTTTTCCTGTTGTGTGCTGCAGCCCCTCTGTACTTATATATTTCTTATGGAGTCTGGGGACCTCCAGCGCTGCGTGCATGCTTTGCATAGAATTGCATAAAAAAATTTGGTTTGTGCTGCTCACCCCTTGGTAATTTATTTATAATTTTCCCCTGTGAGCCTGCATGACCACGCCCACCTCTAGCACAGTTAAGTATATAAATGAGTGCTTTGCACATGTTAAGAGAGTTCGTTTGGTAGCTAGGTGAAGGGTGAGGTGTTTTTAATTTCCTTTTTTCCCATCTAGTTGACATTTTAGGGTTTTTGGTTTAGTTCCCACTAGACTGCTTATAAAAACTGGCATTTTGCATGGTAGAGTAGGACTCACCAGATTGGGGACACTTTGGCGCAGTTGGTGAGCTTAAGCGCGTTAAAGCGTAACCAAGAGCCCCTGTCACTGTTTTCCTGTTGTGTGCTGCAGCCCCTCTGTACTTATATATTTCTTATGGAGTCTGGGGACCTCCAGCGCTGCGTGCATGCTTTGCATAGAATTGCATAAAAAAATTTGGTTTGTGCTGCTCACCCCTTGGTAATTTATTTATAATTTTCCCCTGTGAGCCTGCATGACCACGCCCACCTCTAGCACAGTTAAGTATATAAATGAGTGCTTTGCACATGTTAAGAGAGTTCGTTTGGTAGCTAGGTGAAGGGTGAGGTGTTTTTAATTTCCTTTTTTCCCATCTAGTTGACATTTTAGGGTTTTTGGTTTAGTTCCCACTAGACTGCTTATAAAAACTGGCATTTTGCATGGTAGAGTAGGACTCACCAGATTGGGGACACTTTGGCGCAGTTGGTGAGCTTAAGCGCGTTAAAGCGTAACCAAGAGCCCCTGTCACTGTTTTCCTGTTGTGTGCTGCAGCCCCTCTGTACTTATATATTTCTTATGGAGTCTGGGGACCTCCAGCGCTGCGTGCATGCTTTGCATAGAATTGCATAAAAAAATTTGGTTTGTGCTGCTCACCCCTTGGTAATTTATTTATAATTTTCCCCTGTGAGCCTGCATGACCACGCCCACCTCTAGCACAGTTAAGTATATAAATGAGTGCTTTGCACATGTTAAGAGAGTTCGTTTGGTAGCTAGGTGAAGGGTGAGGTGTTTTTAATTTCCTTTTTTCCCATCTAGTTGACATTTTAGGGTTTTTGGTTTAGTTCCCACTAGACTGCTTATAAAAACTGGCATTTTGCATGGTAGAGTAGGACTCACCAGATTGGGGACACTTTGGCGCAGTTGGTGAGCTTAAGCGCGTTAAAGCGTAACCAAGAGCCCCTGTCACTGTTTTCCTGTTGTGTGCTGCAGCCCCTCTGTACTTATATATTTCTTATGGAGTCTGGGGACCTCCAGCGCTGCGTGCATGCTTTGCATAGAATTGCATAAAAAAATTTGGTTTGTGCTGCTCACCCCTTGGTAATTTATTTATAATTTTCCCCTGTGAGCCTGCATGACCACGCCCACCTCTAGCACAGTTAAGTATATAAATGAGTGCTTTGCACATGTTAAGAGAGTTCGTTTGGTAGCTAGGTGAAGGGTGAGGTGTTTTTAATTTCCTTTTTTCCCATCTAGTTGACATTTTAGGGTTTTTGGTTTAGTTCCCACTAGACTGCTTATAAAAACTGGCATTTTGCATGGTAGAGTAGGACTCACCAGATTGGGGACACTTTGGCGCAGTTGGTGAGCTTAAGCGCGTTAAAGCGTAACCAAGAGCCCCTGTCACTGTTTTCCTGTTGTGTGCTGCAGCCCCTCTGTACTTATATATTTCTTATGGAGTCTGGGGACCTCCAGCGCTGCGTGCATGCTTTGCATAGAATTGCATAAAAAAATTTGGTTTGTGCTGCTCACCCCTTGGTAATTTATTTATAATTTTCCCCTGTGAGCCTGCATGACCACGCCCACCTCTAGCACAGTTAAGTATATAAATGAGTGCTTTGCACATGTTAAGAGAGTTCGTTTGGTAGCTAGGTGAAGGGTGAGGTGTTTTTAATTTCCTTTTTTCCCATCTAGTTGACATTTTAGGGTTTTTGGTTTAGTTCCCACTAGACTGCTTATAAAAACTGGCATTTTGCATGGTAGAGTAGGACTCACCAGATTGGGGACACTTTGGCGCAGTTGGTGAGCTTAAGCGCGTTAAAGCGTAACCAAGAGCCCCTGTCACTGTTTTCCTGTTGTGTGCTGCAGCCCCTCTGTACTTATATATTTCTTATGGAGTCTGGGGACCTCCAGCGCTGCGTGCATGCTTTGCATAGAATTGCATAAAAAAATTTGGTTTGTGCTGCTCACCCCTTGGTAATTTATTTATAATTTTCCCCTGTGAGCCTGCATGACCACGCCCACCTCTAGCACAGTTAAGTATATAAATGAGTGCTTTGCACATGTTAAGAGAGTTCGTTTGGTAGCTAGGTGAAGGGTGAGGTGTTTTTAATTTCCTTTTTTCCCATCTAGTTGACATTTTAGGGTTTTTGGTTTAGTTCCCACTAGACTGCTTATAAAAACTGGCATTTTGCATGGTAGAGTAGGACTCACCAGATTGGGGACACTTTGGCGCAGTTGGTGAGCTTAAGCGCGTTAAAGCGTAACCAAGAGCCCCTGTCACTGTTTTCCTGTTGTGTGCTGCAGCCCCTCTGTACTTATATATTTCTTATGGAGTCTGGGGACCTCCAGCGCTGCGTGCATGCTTTGCATAGAATTGCATAAAAAAATTTGGTTTGTGCTGCTCACCCCTTGGTAATTTATTTATAATTTTCCCCTGTGAGCCTGCATGACCACGCCCACCTCTAGCACAGTTAAGTATATAAATGAGTGCTTTGCACATGTTAAGAGAGTTCGTTTGGTAGCTAGGTGAAGGGTGAGGTGTTTTTAATTTCCTTTTTTCCCATCTAGTTGACATTTTAGGGTTTTTGGTTTAGTTCCCACTAGACTGCTTATAAAAACTGGCATTTTGCATGGTAGAGTAGGACTCACCAGATTGGGGACACTTTGGCGCAGTTGGTGAGCTTAAGCGCGTTAAAGCGTAACCAAGAGCCCCTGTCACTGTTTTCCTGTTGTGTGCTGCAGCCCCTCTGTACTTATATATTTCTTATGGAGTCTGGGGACCTCCAGCGCTGCGTGCATGCTTTGCATAGAATTGCATAAAAAAATTTGGTTTGTGCTGCTCACCCCTTGGTAATTTATTTATAATTTTCCCCTGTGAGCCTGCATGACCACGCCCACCTCTAGCACAGTTAAGTATATAAATGAGTGCTTTGCACATGTTAAGAGAGTTCGTTTGGTAGCTAGGTGAAGGGTGAGGTGTTTTTAATTTCCTTTTTTCCCATCTAGTTGACATTTTAGGGTTTTTGGTTTAGTTCCCACTAGACTGCTTATAAAAACTGGCATTTTGCATGGTAGAGTAGGACTCACCAGATTGGGGACACTTTGGCGCAGTTGGTGAGCTTAAGCGCGTTAAAGCGTAACCAAGAGCCCCTGTCACTGTTTTCCTGTTGTGTGCTGCAGCCCCTCTGTACTTATATATTTCTTATGGAGTCTGGGGACCTCCAGCGCTGCGTGCATGCTTTGCATAGAATTGCATAAAAAAATTTGGTTTGTGCTGCTCACCCCTTGGTAATTTATTTATAATTTTCCCCTGTGAGCCTGCATGACCACGCCCACCTCTAGCACAGTTAAGTATATAAATGAGTGCTTTGCACATGTTAAGAGAGTTCGTTTGGTAGCTAGGTGAAGGGTGAGGTGTTTTTAATTTCCTTTTTTCCCATCTAGTTGACATTTTAGGGTTTTTGGTTTAGTTCCCACTAGACTGCTTATAAAAACTGGCATTTTGCATGGTAGAGTAGGACTCACCAGATTGGGGACACTTTGGCGCAGTTGGTGAGCTTAAGCGCGTTAAAGCGTAACCAAGAGCCCCTGTCACTGTTTTCCTGTTGTGTGCTGCAGCCCCTCTGTACTTATATATTTCTTATGGAGTCTGGGGACCTCCAGCGCTGCGTGCATGCTTTGCATAGAATTGCATAAAAAAATTTGGTTTGTGCTGCTCACCCCTTGGTAATTTATTTATAATTTTCCCCTGTGAGCCTGCATGACCACGCCCACCTCTAGCACAGTTAAGTATATAAATGAGTGCTTTGCACATGTTAAGAGAGTTCGTTTGGTAGCTAGGTGAAGGGTGAGGTGTTTTTAATTTCCTTTTTTCCCATCTAGTTGACATTTTAGGGTTTTTGGTTTAGTTCCCACTAGACTGCTTATAAAAACTGGCATTTTGCATGGTAGAGTAGGACTCACCAGATTGGGGACACTTTGGCGCAGTTGGTGAGCTTAAGCGCGTTAAAGCGTAACCAAGAGCCCCTGTCACTGTTTTCCTGTTGTGTGCTGCAGCCCCTCTGTACTTATATATTTCTTATGGAGTCTGGGGACCTCCAGCGCTGCGTGCATGCTTTGCATAGAATTGCATAAAAAAATTTGGTTTGTGCTGCTCACCCCTTGGTAATTTATTTATAATTTTCCCCTGTGAGCCTGCATGACCACGCCCACCTCTAGCACAGTTAAGTATATAAATGAGTGCTTTGCACATGTTAAGAGAGTTCGTTTGGTAGCTAGGTGAAGGGTGAGGTGTTTTTAATTTCCTTTTTTCCCATCTAGTTGACATTTTAGGGTTTTTGGTTTAGTTCCCACTAGACTGCTTATAAAAACTGGCATTTTGCATGGTAGAGTAGGACTCACCAGATTGGGGACACTTTGGCGCAGTTGGTGAGCTTAAGCGCGTTAAAGCGTAACCAAGAGCCCCTGTCACTGTTTTCCTGTTGTGTGCTGCAGCCCCTCTGTACTTATATATTTCTTATGGAGTCTGGGGACCTCCAGCGCTGCGTGCATGCTTTGCATAGAATTGCATAAAAAAATTTGGTTTGTGCTGCTCACCCCTTGGTAATTTATTTATAATTTTCCCCTGTGAGCCTGCATGACCACGCCCACCTCTAGCACAGTTAAGTATATAAATGAGTGCTTTGCACATGTTAAGAGAGTTCGTTTGGTAGCTAGGTGAAGGGTGAGGTGTTTTTAATTTCCTTTTTTCCCATCTAGTTGACATTTTA
>NC_090648.1:392500-442500 GCF_040937935.1 Hyperolius riggenbachi
TCACCCAAATACTGACATCCACTACAATGTGGCCAGGCAGCACCCAAATACTGACATCCACTACAATGTGGCCAGGCATCACCCAAACACTGACAACATCCACTACAATGTGGCCAGGCATCACCCAAATACTGACATCCACTACAATGTGGCCAGGCCTCACCCAAATACTGACATCCACTACAACGTGGCCAGGCCTCACCCAAATACTGACATCCACTACAATGTGGCCAGGCATCACCCAAATACTGACAACATCCACTACAATGTGGCCAGGCATCACCCAAACACTGACATCCACTACAACGTGGCCAGGCATCACCCAAACACTGACAACATCCACTACAACATGGCCAGGCCTCACCCAAACACTGACACAGTGCTGCTCAACAGGATACCGGATATCCGAATAGACTCGGATATCCGAACTTTTTAGGCCTATCCGATCGGATCCGGATTCCGGATAGCTGGATGGGAATCCGGATAGCTCTATGCGGATAGTTGGTCTCATAACCCGGATACCCGCGGATACCGGTCGGATATCCGAATCCGGGTGCTGTAACCATGGACATTATGTCCATGACGTCATTCAGCCAATCAGAGCGCTCCCAGCCTAAGCCCAAGCACCCAATCACAGAGGAGAACCTTGGCCAGTCCCTCCTGTATATAAGGAGGGGGCCATGTTAAGAATCTCGTCCTTGCTTTGTGACTGCCACTGTGATAGGTTGTCCAGTGTGTTTGGCTGAAGCAAGTACATTATCCAAGTGATAACCCAGCGTTTTAACACTAAAACACCTTCTGGTTTTACTGTTGTACTGTGTTGTAGTTAGCTTAGCTAGTCTGTGTAATTTGTTAGTGTCAGTCAGTCTTGTCAGTCAGTCTTTCAGCTGCAGCAGCTGCGCTGCCTGTGCCTGCTACTAGGTCCTGTGTCTTTGTGTGTGCTGTGTCTGTGTGCACACACTCCAGGCTCCTTGCTGCTGGCTGGGCTGCTATTACTACTGCTACTGTGGTTTTGTATTGTGTAGTTGCAGACAGTGCTAGTACTACAGATTATTGCTGCTGTGCTGCTGCTGACTGAGTGAGCAGTGTCAGTGTGTTTAGTTGTTGTACTCCTGTCTGTCAATCTGCTGATCATTTCCAAGCCCGCCGCCAATAATAAAAGTGCACCAAGTACCCCACACACATCATCTGTGACGTCGACTCATCAGTGACAGTGAGTCTTGTACAGTACTATGTCTGGCACTGGCAGTGTGAGACGGGGGAGGGGAAAGGCCGGAAGGAGAGTGAGCAACATTACGGCCTCTGGCAGCAGTTCTGCCGCATCAGGCATTCCGCCGCTACCCACTGGCAGTCACGCTGCAGAGACGCAGCACCGTGTTGCGTCCATTTTCAAGCAGGGTCAGCGGCGCAGATTGGAGGAGAAGGACGCCGCGTCTGTGATGCAGCAGATGGCGCATGACGAGGAGCAAGCCAGTGACAGTGAGGCCACCACCACCACCAGCCCTAGCCCTAGAGAAAATATTCTCTGCAAAATTGGCTTTTCAGAAGAGTCTGAGATGCTGACAGTAATTGTTGGGGGGGAGCCCGTCCATGATGTGTCAGCAGAAGAGGAATTTGATGCGGGCTCATCATCCCAGCAGTTTGATGAAGGGAAGTTTGATGATGAGGTGAAGGACCCGGACTACCAGCGACCGGAGGGGCATGTCAGCTCTGACTCTGAGGAGGAGGAGTCAGTGGGTCTGGCACGCAGGTTGAGCATTTCAGGGATTGGCAGGAGCAGCAGTGGGCATGGAATACGTGACCCGCAGGCTGCTGCTCCATCTGTCAGTGGCACGACTACCACCAGCCGCACCACTCAACCCCAGGCCCTAACCACCACCGGCAGAAAATCCACAGCAGCATCCCGTTCTGAGCCACGTAAGGGAAAACACCAATCCCCAATATGGCAGTTTTTCCATCTGCCCTCACTGGATAGCAAGTATGTTACGTGCAAATTATGCCATGTGAAGCTGAGCAGAGGGTCTCACCCCTCCACTTATGGCACCTCCAGCTTCATAAATCATCTGGGCAATAAGCACAAACCTGAGCATCAGGAATTCAAGAGGCTGAAGGAAGCTGGCGCTGGCCCTTGCAGAGGTCAGAGCACTATAACAACCTTTGCCACTCCTGCTGACACTGAGGCCTCTTCAGGCAGCCAGTCCTCCTCAGTGGTCTCCTCTGTTCCCTCCTCAGCTTCCCGTGCAAGCCTAAAACGCCCCCACCACCAGACCCTGCTGAGTGACTCTTTTGTGGTCAGGGCTCAGCCTCCCGGCAGCCGTCGCATACGCCAGCTGAACGGCTTGCTGACACAGGCCATGTCCTCCCAGCTCCTCCCGTACTCGTTTGTGCAGGAGGGGAGCCGGATGCGTGCGCTCCTGCAGTGCGCAGCGCCGGATTGGCCAATCCCCAGCCGGCACTACTTTGCACGCAAGGCCATCCCAGCACTGCACCGCTTTGTAAAGGCCAACGTGGAGCGTGGGCTGGATCATGCGCTTGGTGCGCGCGTCCATGTGACAATGGACTCATGGAGCAGCCGCTTCGGGACAGGCCGCTATTTGTCCTTCACCGCGCACTGGGTCAGTTTGGTGGAAGGGGGTGAAGAGGAGACAGCAGCATCATCACCCCGGTGGGTGGTGCCACCCCGCAGCAGGGTCAGGGGAAGTGCAGCAGCTTCCAGCTCTGATCCGGTTCCATCCGCCGCCAAACAACCCCGCCTCAGCAGCAGCGTGAAGGCCCACCACTGCCAAGCGCTGCTGCAGATGGTCACGGTGGGCAAGAACAAGCTGACGGCAGACCACGTCTTGGCCAAGCTCCGAGAGCAAGAGAGCAGTTGGCTGACCCCCAGAGGCCTCAGAGTCGGAGAGGTGGTGGCCGACAATGGGGCAAACTTGGTTGCCGCCATCCAGCGGGGAAACCTCACCCACATCCCCTGTCTGGCCCACGTCCTGAACCTAGTGGTGCAGAAATTCCTGCACACCTACCAGGGGATAAACACTCTTTTGGGAGCGGCAAGGAAAACGGTGGGTCATTTTCGCCGCTCGGGTGGTGCCACAGCGACCCTTACAGCCGTGCAGCTGGAGCTGAACCTCCCACAGCACCGCCTCATTATAGACGTTCCAACACGCTGGAATTCCACCCTGGCGATGTTGGAACGTCTGGTTGAACAGAGGCGGGCTGTCAACCTGTACCTGGCCAGAGCCACCATGGATGCCAACTTGTTGGGGACCGGCACCACCCACCTCCCAGACATCATCCGCCCTGCTGAGTGGGGAAAAATGCAGCTGGTGTGCTTTGTGCTGGCACCCTTCCTGGAGGCCACCAACATGGTCAGCCGGGACCATGCGTCGCTGTGTGAGTGGGTGACCATTGTGTGCATGCTGGACAAGGCCCTCGATGCTCTGCTGGAAGTGGGAGAGGAAGCCTTGATCCAGCAGGAGCAGCAGCAGCACACTTCACAGTCCACCTCTGTGCAGCAGGAGGAGGATTCGGAGGAGTTGGAGGAGGACTTGGAGGAGTTGGAGGTCCCTGACCTTGAAGAGGAGGGGGCACAGCGGAGTGCAGCTGCAGTAGTGCGGGGGTGGAGAGAGCAAGATGAGGCTCCGGAATCAGAGGAGGACGACAGCACTGTCAGCGGTGCAGAATATCATAGGTCAGCAGAGATGGCAGCCCTCTTCCCTATGGCAGCGCACATGCTGCAGTGCCTGCGCAAAGACCCAAGGGTGAAGGAGATGAGTGCTCGGGAGGACATCTTGATCACCCTGATGCTGGACCCACGGCTGAAGGGGAAGCTGGCTCAGTTCCTGCCTGTAGGAGGAGACCCTGTGCGCCGAATCAGGGACTTGCAGCGGATTCTGGTTCGGCGCTTGGAGGAAGCCTTCCCCCGGACTCCCACCCCCCCTGCTGTCTCAGTCCAGCCAGCACAGCAGCAGGTGCCTGCATCCAGCATCAGCAGGCGCCCAACAAACCTGCTGTCTCTGACAAAGGCGCTCTATGCCACACCAGTACCGCTGCCTACAGAGGAGGTGCCTGCAGCAGCATCCGGCTCTCAAAGCCAGAACCAGCACCTGACCCGGATGGTGGCCGATTATATGGGGTCCTATAGCGGGCTTGACACCGACACCCCTGTGGACCCCTTGGAGTACTGGGTGAAGCACCTGGATATCTGGGGCGAGCTGGCGCAATACGCCCTGGAAGTGCTGTCCTGCCCGCCTTCCAGCGTTATGTCGGAAAGGTGCTTCAGTGCGGCCGGTGGCGTGGTCACTGAGAAGCGCTCTTGTCTGTCAGGCCAGTCTGTGGACAGACTGACTTTTTTAAAGATGAACGAGGCTTGGGCAGTTGGTGAGTTCCTGGCCCCTGTTGTTGGCAAGAGGGGGAAATGAAGTGGCTGAGTGGTAATCACTATGCCTGGCCTGCTTAACCACCCTTTACCACCACAACCTCCTGACTCCATCTTCATGAAGCCAGGTTCTTATTTTTTGAACTGTGCCGTGGTACCTGCCATGGTCAGCTGTGTAATTTTTTTGGAGGTGTCTGTGCTGTGCGAGTTGTGGGGCCCCAACTGCGGCAGTACGACCGACCGCTTCCTGGAACCTCTCCTAATTTTTTACTGTGCCGTGGTACCTACAACAGTGCCATGGTCAACTATGTAAACACAATAGCTGTGTAATTTTTTTTGGAGGTGTCTGCTGTCCGAGTTGTGGGGAGGCCCCAACTGCGTCAGTACGACCGCTTCCTGGAACCTCTCCTAATTTTTTACTGTGCCGTGGTACCTACAACAGTGCCATGGTCAACTATGTAAACACAATAGCTGTGTAATTTTTTTTGGAGGTGTCTGCTGTCCGAGTTGTGGGGAGGCCCCAACTGCGTCAGTACGACCGCTTCCTGGAACCTCTCCTAATTTTTTACTGTGCCGTGGTACCTACAACAGTGCCATGGTCAACTATGTAAACACAATAGCTGTGTAATTTTTTTTGGAGGTGTCTGCTGTCCGAGTTGTGGGGAGGCCCCAACTGCGTCAGTACGACCGCTTCCTGGAACCTCTCCTAATTTTTTACTGTGCCGTGGTACCTACAACAGTGCCATGGTCAACTATGTAAACACAATAGCTGTGTAATTTTTTTTGGAGGTGTCTGCTGTCCGAGTTGTGGGGAGGCCCCAACTGCGTCAGTACGACCGCTTCCTGGAACCTCTCCTAATTTTTTACTGTGCCGTGGTACCTACAACAGTGCCATGGTCAACTATGTAAACACAATAGCTGTGTAATTTTTTTTGGAGGTGTCTGCTGTCCGAGTTGTGGGGAGGCCCCAACTGCGTCAGTACGACCGCTTCCTGGAACCTCTCCTAATTTTTTACTGTGCCGTGGTACCTACAACAGTGCCATGGTCAACTATGTAAACACAATAGCTGTGTAATTTTTTTTGGAGGTGTCTGCTGTCCGAGTTGTGGGGAGGCCCCAACTGCGTCAGTACGACCGCTTCCTGGAACCTCTCCTAATTTTTTACTGTGCCGTGGTACCTACAACAGTGCCATGGTCAACTATGTAAACACAATAGCTGTGTAATTTTTTTTGGAGGTGTCTGCTGTCCGAGTTGTGGGGAGGCCCCAACTGCGTCAGTACGACCGCTTCCTGGAACCTCTCCTAATTTTTTACTGTGCCGTGGTACCTACAACAGTGCCGTGGTCAACTATGTAAACACAATAGCTGTGTAATTTTTTTTGGAGGTGTCTGCTGTCCGAGTTGTGGGGAGGCCCCAACTGCGTCAGTACGACCGCTTCCTGGAACCTCTCCTAATTTTTTACTGTGCCGTGGTACCTACAACAGTGCCGTGGTCAACTATGTAAACACAATAGCTGTGTAATTTTTTTTGGAGGTGTCTGCTGTCCGAGTTGTGGGGAGGCCCCAACTGCGTCAGTACGACTGCTTCCTGATATACCACTCTGATGTTGATTGACAGCCATTTTTTTTTTTGGGGGGGGGATTTTAAGTCCACTCCCCACATCATCAGTGTTTCCCTTTTCACAATTATGATGCTACATGCCTCATATACCCTAAAAAACCTTTTTAAAGCAATTTAAAGGCCACTTCCGGGATTAAACACGGATATCCGAATCCGATCGGATACTAGGGTCGGATATCCGAATCGGATTCGGATCGGAAAATTTTGAATTCGGATATCCGATCCGGATCGGATAGCGGGGTATCCGGATCCGAATCGGATCCGGATTTTGAAAAGGGGTATCCGAGCAGCACTGCACTGACAACATCCACTACAACGTGGCCAGGCCTCACCCAAATACTGACATCCACTACAATGTGGCCAGGCATCACCCAAACACTGACAACATCCACTACAACGTGGCCAGGCCTCACCCAAATACTGACATCCACTACAATGTGGCCAGGCAGCACCCAAATACTGACAACATCCACTACAACATGGCCAGGCATCACCCAAATACTGACATCCACTACAATGTGGCCAGGCATCACCCAAATACTGACAACATCCACTACAATGTGGCCAGGCATCACCCAAACACTGACAACATCCACTACAATGTGGCCAGGCCTCACCCAAATACTGACATCCACTACAATGTGGCCAGGCCTCACCCAAATACTGACATCCACTACAATGTGGCCAGGCCTCACCCAAATACTGACAACATCCACTACAACGTGGCCAGGCCTCACCCAAACACTGACAACATCCACTACAACATGGCCAGGCCTCACCCAAATACTGACATCCACTACAATGTGGCCAGGCCTCACCCAAATACTGACATCCACTACAACGTGGCCAGGCCTCACCCAAATACTGACATCCACTACAATGTGGCCAGGCCTCACCCAAACACTGACATCCACTACAATGTGGCCAGGCCTCACCCAAATACTGACAACATCCACTACAACGTGGCCAGGCCTCACCCAAACACTGACAACATCCACTACAACATGGCCAGGCCTCACCCAAATACTGACATCCACTACAACGTGGCCAGGCCTCACCCAAATACTGACATCCACTACAACATGGCCAGGCCTCACCCAAATACTGACATCCACTACAACGTGGCCAGGCCTCACCCAAATACTGACATCCACTACAATGTGGCCAGGCATCACCCAAATACTGACATCCACTACAATGTGGCCAGGCATCACCCAAATACTGACATCCACTACAATGTGGCCAGGCCTCACCCAAATACTGACATCCACTACAATGTGGCCAGGCATCACCCAAACACTGACAACATCCACTACAATGTGGCCAGGCCTCACCCAAATACTGACATCCACTACAATGTGGCCAGGCATCACCCAAACACTGACAACATCCACTACAATGTGGCCAGGCATCACCCAAATACTGACATCCACTACAACGTGGCCAGGCATCACCCAAACACTGACAACATCCACTACAATGTGGCCAGGCAGCACCCAAACACTGACAACATCCACTACAATGTGGCCAGGCATCACCCAAACACTGACAACATCCACTACAACATGGCCAGGCCTCACCCAAATACTGACATCCACTACAACGTGGCCAGGCATCACCCAAATACTGACATCCACTACAATGTGGCCAGGCATCACCCAAACACTGACAACATCCACTACAACATGGCCAGGCCTCACCCAAATACTGACAACATCCACTACAACGTGGCCAGGCCTCACCCAAATACTGACATCCACTACAATGTGGCCAGGCCTCACCCAAATACTGACAACATCCACTACAATGTGGCCAGGCATCACCCAAACACTGACAACATCCACTACAACATGGCCAGGCATCACCCAAATACTGACATCCACTACAATGTGGCCAGGCATCACCCAAACACTGACAACATCCACTACAATGTGGCCAGGCATCACCCAAATACTGACATCCACTACAATGTGGCCAGGCATCACCCAAACACTGACAACATCCACTACAATGTGGCCAGGCATCACCCAAACACTGACAACATCCACTACAACGTGGCCAGGCCTCACCCAAATACTGACATCCACTACAATGTGGCCAGGCATCACCCAAACACTGACAACATCCACTACAATGTGGCCAGGCCTCACCCAAATACTGACATCCACTACAATGTGGCCAGGCCTCACCCAAATACTGACATCCACTACAATGTGGCCAGGCCTCACCCAAATACTGACAACATCCACTACAATGTGGCCAGGCATCACCCAAATACTGACATCCACTACAACGTGGCCAGGCATCACCCAAATACTGACAACATCCACTACAACGTGGCCAGGCCTCACCCAAATACTGACATCCACTACAATGTGGCCAGGCATCACCCAAACAGTGACAACATCCACTACAACGTGGCCAGGCCTCACCCAAATACTGACATCCACTACAACGTGGCCAGGCCTCACCCAAACACTGACAACATCCACTACAACATGGCCAGGCCTCACCCAAATACTGACATCCACTACAACGTGGCCAGGCCTCACCCAAATACTGACATCCACTACAATGTGGCCAGGCATCACCCAAATACTGACATCCACTACAATGTGGCCAGGCATCACCCAAATACTGACATCCACTACAATGTGGCCAGGCCTCACCCAAATACTGACATCCACTACAATGTGGCCAGGCATCACCCAAACACTGACAACATCCACTACAACGTGGCCAGGCCTCATCCAAATACTGACATCCACTACAACGTGGCCAGGCCTCACCCAAACACTGACAACATCCACTACAATGTGGCCAGGCCTCACCCAAATACTGACATCCACTACAATGTGGCCAGGCATCACCCAAACACTGACAACATCCACTACAACGTGGCCAGGCCTCACCCAAATACTGACATCCACTACAATGTGGCCAGGCATCACCCAAATACTGACATCCACTACAACGTGGCCAGGCATCACCCAAACACTGACAACATCCACTACAACGTGGCCAGGCCTCACCCAAATACTGACATCTACTACAACGTGGCCAGGCCTCACCCAAATACTGACATCCACTACAATGTGGCCAGGCATCACCCAAACATTGACAACATCCACTACAACGTGGCCAGGCCTCACCCAAATACTGACATCCACTACAACGTGGCCAGGCCTCACCCAAACACTGACAACATCCACTACAATGTGGCCAGGCCTCACCCAAACACTGACAACATCCACTACAATGTGGCCAGGCCTCACCCAAATACTGACATCCACTACAATGTGGCCAGGCCTCACCCAAATACTGACATCCACTACAATGTGGCCAGGCCTCACCCAAATACTGACATCCACTACAACGTGGCCAGGCCTCACCCAAACACTGACAACATCCACTACAACGTGGCCAGGCCTCACCCAAATACTGACATCCACTACAATGTGGCCAGGCATCACCCAAACACTGACAACATCCACTACAACGTGGCCAGGCCTCACCCAAACACTGACAACATCCACTACAACATGGCCAGGCCTCACCCAAACACTGACAACATCCACTACAACGTGGCCAGGCCTAGAGTTGAGCTGAAATTTTCGTAATTTCGCATTACTATAATTACGCATGCGAAATTTGCGATTACGATGCGAAATTAGCGTAGCGAAATTGCCATTAAAATCGTAATTGAAAATACCGTAAGCGTAATTTTCAACGCGAAATTTCGCGTTTCGTATCATGCCGTAATTTCGCATTAAACGCTACCGTAATTTCGCGTTAAACCGTAACGCTCCGTATAATATAAAAAAGCCGCCGACTTTAAGGGTTAATAGCAAAGCCCCCTTAAATGTTAAGAGCCTCAAATTTGGAGAATATATTAAGGAGATCAGGAGGAATAAAAGGAAAAATTTTTTTTTCAAAAAGACCTTATAGTTTTTGAGAAAATCGATGTTAAAGTTTCAAAGGAAAAATGTAAACATTTAAAAACCCGCCGACTTTAACGGTTAATAGCAAAGCCTGCTTAAAGTTTAGGAACACCAAATTCCCAGGGTATATTAAGGGGATCAGTGGGAATAAGAGGAAAAAAATTTTTTTCAAAAAGACCTTATAGTTTTTGAGAAAATCGATTTTTAAGTTTCAAGGGCGAAAATGTCTTTTAAATGTGGAAAATGTCAGTTTTTTTTGCACAGGTAACAATAGTGTATTATTTTCATAGATTCCCCCAAGTGGGAAGAGTTTTACTTACTTCGTTCTGAGTGTGGGAAATATAAAAAAAAAACGACGTGGGGTCCCCCTCCCAGACCTCTTTAACCCCTTGTCCCCCATGCAGGCTGGGATAGCCAGAATGCGGAGCACCGGCCGCGTGGGGCTCCGCACCCTGACTATACCAGCCCGCATGGTCCATGGATTGGGGGGTCTCGGAAGCGGAGGGGCAGCCAAGCTTTCCCCTCCCCCTCCGAGCCCTTGTCCAATCCAAGGACAAGGGGCTCTTCTCCACCTCCGATGGGCGGTGGAGGTGGAGGCCGCGATTTCCTGGGGGGGAGGTTCATGGTGGAATCTGGGAGTCCCCTTTAAAAAGGGGTCCCCCAGATGCCCACCCCCCCTCCCAGGAGAAATGAGTATAGAGGTACTTGTACCCCATACCCATTTCCTTTAAGAGTTAAAGTAAATAAACACACAGACACTTAGAAAAAGTATTTTAATTGAACAAAAAACATAACCACGAAAAAAGTCCTTTAATATTCTTAATTAACCATTAATACTTACCTGTCCCTTTAAATAAATGATCCCTCGCAATATCCTCGGAAATGTTCTATCAGTTACAATGTAACAAAGTTATTACAATGTATCAACTTTGTTACATTGTAACTACGCCGCACCCGACGCCACTCGCCGCTCAGCCGCCGCATACGCGTCCGTGCAGGACGCTAAGTCCCCGCAGCTCCCGCTGTCCACCCCGCCCACATCTGTCACCCACATGTCACCCACATGTGGGTGACATGTGGGTGACATGTGGGAGAGGCGGGGAGGGCAGCGGAGCCGGCGGGGACTTAGCGTCCTGCACGGACCCGACAGAGCTCTGAGCTATAGCTCAGAGCTCTCTAAAGCATCTTTGTATTTGGGCTCCAAGGAGCCCCATTGGTCCTTAGCAGACCAATGGGGTTCCTTCAAATCAGAAGGAACCCCATTGGTCTGCTAAGGACCAATGGGGCTCCTTGGAGCCCAAATACAAAGATGCTTAGAGAGCTCTGAGCTATAGCTCAGAGCTCTGTCGGGTCCTGCAGCGCAGACGCGGTGGCGGCGGCGGCGGTGAGTGACGTGGGGTGCGGCGTAGTTACAATGTAACAAAGTTGATACATTGTAATAACTTTGTTACATTGTAACTGATAGAACATTTCCGAGGATATTGCGAGGGATCATTTATTTAAAGGGACAGGTAAGTATTAATGGTTAATTAAGAATATTAAAGGACTTTTTTCGTGGTTATGTTTTTTGTTCAATTAAAATACTTTTTCTAAGTGTCTGTGTGTTTATTTACTTTAACTCTTAAAGGAAATGGGTATGGGGTACAAGTACCTCTATACTCATTTCTCCTGGGAGGGGGGGTGGGCATCTGGGGGACCCCTTTTTAAAGGGGACTCCCAGATTCCACCATGAACCTCCCCCCCAGGAAATCGCGGCCTCCACCTCCACCGCCCATCGGAGGTGGAGAAGAGCCCCTTGTCCTTGGATTGGACAAGGGCTCGGAGGGGGAGGGGAAAGCTTGGCTGCCCCTCCCCTTCCGAGACCCCCCAATCCATGGACCATGCGGGCTGGTATAGTCAGGGTGCGGAGCCCCACGCGGCCGGTGCTCCGCATTCTGGCTATCCCAGCCTGCATGGGGGACAAGGGGTTAAAGAGGTCTGGGAGGGGGGACCCCACGTCGTTTTTTTTTTATATTTCCCACACTCAGAACGAAGTAAGTAAAACTCTTCCCACTTGGGGGAATCTATGAAAATAATACACTATTGTTACCTGTGCAAAAAAAACTGACATTTTCCACATTTAAAAGACATTTTCGCCCTTGAAACTTAAAAATCGATTTTCTCAAAAACTATAAGGTCTTTTTGAAAAAAATTTTTTTCCTCTTATTCCCACTGATCCCCTTAATATACCCTGGGAATTTGGTGTTCCTAAACTTTAAGCAGGCTTTGCTATTAACCGTTAAAGTCGGCGGGTTTTTAAATGTTTACATTTTTCCTTTGAAACTTTAACATCGATTTTCTCAAAAACTATAAGGTCTTTTTGAAAAAAAAAATTTTCCTCTTATTCCTCCTGATCTCCTTAATATATTCTCCAAATTTGAGGCTCTTAACATTTAAGGGGGCTTTGCTATTAACCCTTAAAGTCGGCGGCTTTTTTATATTATACGGAGCGTTACGGTTTAACGCGAAATTACGGTAGCGTTTAATGCGAAATTACGGCATGATACGACTGTAATGCGAAAATTACGCGAAAATTACGCTTACGCGAAATTTCGCGAAATCCTTCTTCATTACGATTATGTACTTACGGCCATAATCGTAATTACACTAATTACGCGAAATTTCGCAAAATCGTAATTAGGTCATTACGCTCATCCCCAAATACTGACATCCACTACAATGTGGCCAGGCATCACCCAAACACTGACAACATCCACTACAACGTGGCCAGGCCTCACCCAAATACTGACAACATCCACTACAACATGGCCAGGCATCACCCAAATACTGACATCCACTACAATGTGGCCAGGCAGCACCCAAACAGTAACATCCACTACAACGTGGCCAGGCCTCACCCAAATACTGAAACCCACTACAATGTGGCCAGGCATCACCCAAACAGTGACAAAATCCTCTATACCGTGGCCAGGCCTCACCCAAACATCCACTACAATGTGGCCAGGCATCACCCAAACACTGACAACATACACTACAATGTGGCCAGGCCTCACCCAAATACTGACATCCACTACAATGTGGCCAGGCAGCACCCAAACACTGACAACATCCACTACAACATGGCCAGGCCTCACCCAAACACTGACAACATCCACTACAACGTGGCCAGGCCTCACCCAAATACTGACATCCACTACAATGTGGCCAGGCATCACCCAAACACTGACAACATCCACTACAACGTGGCCAGGCCTCACCCAAATACTGACATCCACTACAATGTGGCCAGGCAGCACCCAAATACTGACAACATCCACTACAACATGGCCAGGCATCACCCAAATACTGACATCCACTACAATGTGGCCAGGCAGCACCCAAACAGTAACATCCACTACAACGTGGCCAGGCCTCACCCAAATACTGAAACCCA
Source organism: Hyperolius riggenbachi (assembly GCF_040937935.1). Taxonomy (NCBI): domain Eukaryota; kingdom Metazoa; phylum Chordata; class Amphibia; order Anura; family Hyperoliidae; genus Hyperolius; species Hyperolius riggenbachi. The sequence continues at coordinate 405,871 of NC_090648.1, forward strand.
CTACAATGTGGCCAGGCATCACCCAAACAGTGACAAAATCCACTATACCGTGGCCAGGCCTCACCCAAACATCCACTACAATGTGGCTAGGCATCACCCAAACACTGACAACATACACTACAATGTGGCCAGGCCTCACCCAAATACTGACATCCACTACAATGTGGCCAGGCAGCACCCAAACACTGACAACATCCACTACAACGTGGACAGGCCTCACCCAAACACTGACAACATCCACTACAACGTGGCCAGGCCTCACCCAAATACTGACATCCACTACAATGTGGCCAGGCATCACCCAAACAGTGACAACATCCACTACAACGTGGCCAGGCCTCACCCAAATACTGACATCCACTACAACGTGGCCAGGCCTCACCCAAACACTGACAACATCCACTACAACGTGGCCAGGCCTCACCCAAATACTGACATCCACTACAATGTGGCCAGGCATCACCCAAACACTGACAACATCCACTACAACGTGGCCAGGCCTCACCCAAATACTGACATCCACTACAACGTGGCCAGGCCTCACCCAAACACTTACAACATCCACTACAATGTGGCCAGGCATCACCCAAACACTGACAACATCCACTACAACATGGCCAGGCCTCACCCAAATACTGACATCCACTACAATGTGGCCAGGCATCACCCAAACACTGACAACATCCACTACAACGTGGCCAGGCCTCACCCAAATACTGACATCCACTACAACGTGGCCAGGCCTCACCCAAACACTGACAACATCCACTACAATGTGGCCAGGCCTCACCCAAATACTGACATCCACTACAATGTGGCCAGGCATCACCCAAACACTGACAACATCCACTACAACGTGGCCAGGCCTCACCCAAATACTGACATCCACTACAATGTGGCCAGGCATCACCCAAATACTGACATCCACTACAACGTGGCCAGGCATCACCCAAACACTGACAACATCCACTAAAACATGGCCAGGCCTCACCCAAACACTGACAACATCCACTACAACGTGGCCAGGCCTCACCCAAATACTGACATCCACTACAACGTGGCCAGGCATCACCCAAACACTGACAACATCCACTACAACGTGGCCAGGCCTCACCCAAATACTGACATCCACTACAATGTGGCCAGGCCTCACCCAAATACTGACATCCACTACAATGTGGCCAGGCAGCACCCAAATACTGACAACATCCACTACAACATGGCCAGGCATCACCCAAATACTGACATCCACTACAATGTGGCCAGGCATCACCCAAATACTGACAACATCCACTACAACATGGCCAGGCATCACCCAAATACTGACATCCACTACAATGTGGCCAGGCAGCACCCAAACAGTAACATCCACTACAACGTGGCCAGGCCTCACCCAAATACTGACATCCACTACAATGTGGCCAGGCATCACCCAAATACTGACATCCACTACAATGTGGCCAGGCAGCACCCAAACAGTGACAAAATCCACTATACCGTGGCCAGGCCTCACCCAAACATCCACTACAATGTGGCCAGGCATCACCCAAACACTGACAACATACACTACAATGTGGCCAGGCCTCACCCAAATACTGACATCCACTACAATGTGGCCAGGCAACACCCAAACACTGACAACATCCACTACAACGTGGCCAGGCAGCACCCAAACACTAACATCCACTACAACGTGGCCAGGCCTCACCCACACACTGACATCCACTACAACATGACCAGGCATCACCTAAATACTGACATCCACTACAATGTGGCCAGGCAGCACCCAAACAGTGACAAAATCCACTATACCGTGGCCAGGCCTCACCCAAACATCCACTACAATGTGGCCAGATGTCTTCCAAACACTGACAACATCCACTACAATGTGGCCAGGCATCACCCAAACACTGACATCCACTACAATGTGGCCAGGCCTCACCCAAACACTGACAACATCCACTACAATGTGGCCAGACATATGGAGTGCAGGGATGTATTCCTAAATATGTATGTCCAGCCTAGTATAGCTACAGCCCATGAGTCCATAGGCTAAGAGCGTTGTTGTTAGGTTGAGAAATCTTTGGACGCTGTTAACCCTTCCACTTAACCCAAGGGGTTGCCCAGATGTGGATCTAAGTGACCACGAGTCTTCACCAGAGCACCCCGCAAGGGATGATGGACTTGTTGCGGCCTAGTGCCCACCAGGTCACAACTGGGATAACCTCAGGAAGTGGTTGGGAGAACAGTGACACCTTGATGTAGAGACTTCAGGAATTAGCAGAGTCCAGGTACAGTCAGGGCAGGCAGAGGCAGAATCCAGGTACAATCCGGGTCAGAAGCAGTATCGGTAATAAGCAGCAGGTCAGGAGCTCAAGGCGAGAGTAACCACTAGCTGTCAGAACGAACAGCACTGTCTGTTGGAAAGGGCTGGCCTTTTATAGCCTGTTTGGCGCAAAATCCGTACGGCAAAACCCCGCGCATGCGTACATTACGTGTGACACCATTGCGTATCCACGTACACACGCCCCCAGCCGAGATCAACAAACTACGGCCAGCCACCCGCGGGGAACGCCGTCCACGGAGCTGCGGCCCGTAAGTATAACAGTTGTGTACTACAAGGAGAATTGTATTGCTCACCCCATAGGCTAATTGGCTTCGATTCATAAAGCATTACAGCATGCAGTAATGCAGAAAACCGCTGACTTTACCGAGCACTTAGCAAAATGTCAATTTATAAACCCTGTTACCGCATGAAAAGCTGAAATTACCGAGCAGTGAGGTAAATTACCGACTTGTGCGGTGAACTCCTCCAGCACCTGTCAGTAAATATCAATTCATAAAAAATTAGAGCAGGTGGCATTGACGGGAGAATGCTGCCTGCTTTGAAGAGGTGATAACAGAACGATAAGACAGAGGGACTGTGTAAAAGCCAGCAGCAGAGCAAATGGAACAAACCAGGCTTCCTCTGAATACCCCATCCTGTGTTTTTAACCTCGTGAGTACCTATTTTCAGATGTTGTTTCACATCAGAAGGCCTGGCATGTGTAAAGTTTCTTGAAGTTCTTCTAAGCTGTGGCAATTAAATAGATTGTTTAGCCCAGGCATGGGTAAACTCTGCCCTCCAGCTGTTATGGAACTACAAGTCCCACAATGCATTGCAGGAGTCTGACAGTCACAGTCATGACTCATAAAGGCAAATGCATTGTGGGACTTGTAGTTCCATAACAGCTGGAGGGCCAAGTTTGCCCATGGCTGGTTTACAAAGACTAATAGACAGATTCAGAGCAGATTCAGGGCTATCAGTAGCAGTATAACAAAACCTGCACATCTAAAGGGAAGTTGGGGCTGCCTCTTTTATTGTAACGCTGTCTCTACACCGAGACCAGGAATGTAACAACTCTGCCAGCTGCTCATTAATGTATCAGCTAAGCCAGCTTCTCTTCTTATTATCGACACTTTAGTTCGGTAAATCCCCGCATTTCTATCTCAGCTGTAAAAATCTTTATAAATTAGCACACAAAACTCTAAAATACTGAATGCGGTATTCTCCTGATCAGATTTTTTTTTTTTTTATCGCACCTGTTTTTAAGAATTGAGGCCATTGTGTTGGGGGAGAGGGCGGGAGATATGAGGAGTAACATCACCCCATATGCTCATTGTAGGGGGGGGGGGGGAGAGATTAGAGGACGACGCATTTGCTATTTACCATATGGAATACCTCATATCTTATGTAGTGTGTCACAGTAGCCAGGGCTGGCAAGGGGGTAACTTTCCAGCTATCACAGGCAGAACACGGGGCTAATTATTTCTTACCAGGGGCCTTCCTGGGTTTCCAAGCACCCTGCTGAACGGCCATCCATCTGACAGAAACGAATAAAAAGACCCTCAGATAAAGAATACAGTCTCTGTAGTTAGCACCTCGGCATGCAGTAAAACTTTGTGCCATAACGTCAGAAGATCCCTTCCACACAACTACTTCCACAAGCGGTGTAGATGAACTCACAGTAACCCTGACTCATATGTTTTTATATTTCATGGTTTTCTGGGTATGGCGAGCATGCTGACTGCATTTGTGAAATGCGTTGCATTGTGGAGTAGTCGAATAAAGTTTTTATTGAACTGAAACTGACTTTTCAGGTCTTCTATTGAGGAGGTAAGTCCACCACTGCCCTCTATTTTATATAATTTTAACCACTTAACAACCAGCTAACGCCAATAGGCGGTGGCTGGTTGTTTGTGGTTTTACATAGAAACGGCCGCTCCTTAGAGCGGCCATTCCATGTCAGTTCACGGAGGGTGTCTTCATGAATAGCCTGCAAGCCTCCGATCGCGGCTCGCAGGCTAATTGTAAAAACGCGGGAAAGAAATCCCCACTGTTTACATCAATACGGTGGTGCTGCGCAGCAGCGCCGTAAAGGAGATTGGCGATCCCCGCACTCTGATTGGCCAGGGATCACTGCCGTCTGATAGGGTAATGCCTATTGGAGGCCGTACAGGACGGATCGCCGTCCTGTGCCGCCCAGATCCGGAGGGAGAGGGAGGTAAGGGGAGGGAGCGCGCAATATCACTGCGGAGAGGGGCTTTGCGGAGCCTCCCCGCTCGGCCACACGGAGTGGCAGCGATCAGACCCCCCACCCCCCCCCCAGCAGGTCATCCCCCTAGTGGGGAAAAAAGGGGGGGAAGTCTGATCACCCTGCCTGCCTGCTGATCTGTGCTGCGGGCTGGATAGCCTACGCAGCACAGATCAAGCAAACACAGCCCAGTCCTTATTAAGTGAAAGTTGTTTTTATTATTTTGGTGCCTCTGTACAAGCCTACTGTTACGATTGTCCACCATTGGTGGTGGCGGTAGTGGTTGTTTCTCCCCTTTCCTATCTTCAGGGACTGCTTTTTCACCCTTAGTGGGGCCAGGTCAAAGCTCCCCACCTGCTATGGCAGTAATGGCGTGAGTGGTGATCCTTGTTTGTGAGTATAACCTTTCAATAACTGATTCTGAACATTTTGTAACATACAGCATCAGGGAATCTGGGCTTCCCTCTTTATGCTAGCTGACCCGTTTTTGACCGGAGCTATCACACAAACCATTGCTCACATATGGAGCGGTCTAGACAAGACTCACACTGAGAAATAAAAGATTTCAATAAAACTTTACGGTTTAATACTCACTTCATATGTGGAAATTCTTAATGCCTTACGGCAGGGGTGCCCACACTTTTTCGGCGCGCGAGCTACATTAAAATTTGCCGAGTCCAGATCTACTAACATTTAGGTAGCAGGTATACGTGTCTTCAGTATTGGTAGAGAGGTGTAGGGGCCTTCAGTATAGGTAGCCAGGTATAGTATAGTTATGTATAGGTGCTTTCAGTGCAGATAGCTAGGTGTAGGGGCCTTCAGTATAGTTAGCCAGGTATAGTGTAGTTAGGTGTAGGGGCCTTCAGTATAGTTAGCCAGGTATAGTGTAGTTAGGTGTTGGGGCCTTCAGTATAGTTAGCCAGGTATAGTGTAGTTAGGTGTTGGGGCCTTCAGTATAGTTAGCCAGGTATAGTGTAGTTAGGTGTAGGAGCCTTCAGTATAGTTAGCCAGGTATAGTGTAGTTAGGTGTAGGGGCCTTCAGTATAGGTAGCCAGGTATAGTGTAGTTAGGTGTAGGTGCCTTCAGTATAGTTACCCAGGTATAATGTAGTTAGGTGTAGGTGCCTTCAGTATAGTTAGCCAGGTATAGAGTAGTTAGGTGTGGGGGCCTTCAGTATAGTTAGCCAGGTATAGTGTAGTTAGGTGTAGGGTCCTTCAGTATAGTTAGCCAGGTATATTGTAGTTAGGTGTAGGTGCCTTCAGTATAGTTAGCCAGGTATAGTGTAGTTAGGTGTAGGGACCTTCAGTATAGTTAGCCAGGTATAGTGTAGTTAGGTGTAGGGACCTTCAGTATAGTTAGCCAGGTATAGTGTAGTTAGGTGTAGGGACCTTCAGTATAGTTAGCCAGGTATATTGTAGTTAGGTGTGGCGGCCTTCAGTATAGTTAGCCAGGTGTAGTGTAGTTAGGTGTAGGTGGCTTTAGTAGTTAGCCAGGTATAGTGTAGTTAGGTGTAGGAGCCTTCAGTATAGTTAGCCAGGTATAGTGTAGTTAGGTGTAGGAGCCTTCAGGATAGTTAGCCAGGTAGAGTGTAGTTAGTTGTAGAGGCCTTCAGTATAGGTAGCCAGGTATAGTGTAGTTAGGTGTAGGTGGCTTCAGTATAGTTAGCCAGGTATAATGTAATTAGGTGTGGGTGCCTTCAGTATAGGTAGCCAGGTATAGTGTAGTTAGGTGTGGGGGCCTTCAGTATAGTTAGCCAGGTATAGTGTAGTTAGGTGTGGGTGCCTTCAGTATAGGTAGCCAGGTATAGTGTAGTTAGGTGTGGGGGCCTTCAGTATAGTTAGCCAGGTATAGTGTAGTTAGGTGTAGGGGCCTTCAGTATAGTTAGCCAGGTATAGTGTAGTTAGGTGTAGGAGCCTTCAGTATAGTTAGCCAGGTATAGTGTAGTTAGGTGTGGTGGCTTCAGTATAGTTAGCCAGGTATAGTGTAGTTAGGTATAGGGGCCTTCAGTATAGTTAGCCAGGTATAGTGTAATTAGGTGTATAGGCCTTCAGTATAGTTAGCCAGGTATAGAGTAGTTAGGTGTGGGTGCCTTCAGTATAGTTAGCCAGGTATAGTGTAGTTAGGTGTAGGTGCCTTCAGTATAGTTAGCCAGGTATAGTGTAGTTAGGTATAGGGGCCTTCAGTATAGTTAGCCAGGTATAGTGTAATTAGGTGTATAGGCCTTCAGTATAGTTAGCCAGGTATAGAGTAGTTAGGTGTGGGTGCCTTCAGTATAGTTAGCCAGGTATAGTGTAGTTAGGTGTAGGTGCCTTCAGTATAGTTAGCCAGGTATAGTGTAATTAGGTGCATAGGCCTTCAGTATAGTTAGCCAGGTATAGAGTAGTTAGGTGTGGGTGCCTTCAGTATAGTTAGCCAGGTATAGTGTAGTTAGGTGTGGGTGCCTTCAGTATAGTTAGCCAGGTATAGAGTAGTTAGGTGTAGAGGCCTTCAGTATAGTTAGCCAGGTATAGTGTAGTTAGGTGTGGGTGCCTTCAGTATAGTTAGCCAGGTATAGTGTAGTTAGGTGTAGGGGCCTTCAGTATAGGTAGCCAGGTATAGTGTAGTTAGGTGTAGGTGGCTTCAGTATAGTTAGCCAGATATAGTGTAGTTAGGTGTAGGAGCCTTCAGTATAGTTACCCAGGTATAGTGTAGTTAGGTGTAGGGGCCTTCAGTATAGTTAGCCAGGTATAGAGTAGTTAGGTGTGGGTGCCTTCAGTATAGTTAGCCAGGTATAGTTTAGTTAGGTGTAGGTGGCTTCAGTATAGTTAGCCAGGTATAGTGTAGTTAGGTGTGGGTGCCTTCAGTATAGGTAGCCAGGTATAGTGTAGTTAGGTGTAGGGGCCTTCAGTATAGTTAGCCAGGTATAGTGTAGTTAGGTGTAGGGGCCTTCAGTATAGTTAGCCAGGTATAGTGTAGTTAGGTATAGGGGCCTTCAGTATAGGTAGCCAGGTATAGTGTAGTTAGGTGTGGGGGCCTTCAGTATAGTTAGCCAGGTATAGTGTAGTTAGGTGTAGGGGCCTTCAGTATAGTTAGCCAGGTATAGTGTAGTTAGGTGTAGGAGCCTTCAGTATAGTTAGCCAGGTATAGTGTAGTTAGGTGTGGTGGCTTCAGTATAGTTAGCCAGGTATAGTGTAGTTAGGTATAGGGGCCTTCAGTATAGTTAGCCAGGTATAGTGTAGTTAGGTGTGGTGGCTTCAGTATAGTTAGCCAGGTATAGAGTAGTTAGGTGTGGGTGCCTTCAGTATAGTTAGCCAGGTATAGTGTAGTTAGGTGTAGGTGCCTTCAGTATAGTTAGCCAGGTATAGTGTAGTTAGGTATAGGGGCCTTCAGTATAGTTAGCCAGGTATAGTGTAATTAGGTGTATAGGCCTTCAGTATAGTTAGCCAGGTATAGAGTAGTTAGGTGTGGGTGCCTTCAGTATAGGTAGCCAGGTATAGTGTAGTTAGGTGTAGGGGCCTTCAGTATAGTTAGCCAGGTATAGTGTAGTTAGGTGTAGGGGCCTTCAGTATAGTTAGCCAGGTATAGTGTAGTTAGGTGTGGGGGCCTTCAGTATAGTTAGCCAGGTATAGTGTAGTTAGGTGTAGGGGCCTTCAGTATAGTTAGCCAGGTATAGTGTAGTTAGGTGTGGGGGCCTTCAGTATAGTTAGCCAGGTATAGTGTAGTTAGGTGTAGGGGCCTTCAGTATAGTTAGCCAGGTATAGTGTAGTTAGGTGTAGAGGCCTTCAGTATAGTTAGCCAGGTATAGTGTAGTTAGGTGTAGGAGCCTTCAGTATAGTTAGCCAGGTATAGTGTAGTTAGGTGTGGTGGCTTCAGTATAGTTAGCCAGGTATAGTGTAGTTAGGTATAGGGGCCTTCAGTATAGTTAGCCAGGTATAGTGTAATTAGGTGTATAGGCCTTCAGTATAGTTAGCCAGGTATAGTGTAGTTAGGTGTGGTGGCTTCAGTATAGGTAGCCAGGTATAGTGTAGTTAGGTGTTGGTGCCTTCAGTATAGTTAGCCAGGTATAGTGTAGTTAGGTGTGGGTGCCTTCAGTATAGTTAGCCAGGTATAGAGTAGTTAGGTGTGGGTGCCTTCAGTATAGTTAGCCAGGTATAGTGTAGTTAGGTGTAGGTGCCTTCAGTATAGTTAGCCAGGTATAGTGTAGTTAGGTATAGGGGCCTTCAGTATAGTTAGCCAGGTATAGTGTAATTAGGTGTATAGGCCTTCAGTATAGTTAGCCAGGTATAGAGTAGTTAGGTGTGGGTGCCTTCAGTATAGTTAGCCAGGTATAGTGTAGTTAGGTGTAGGTGCCTTCAGTATAGTTAGCCAGGTATAGAGTAGTTAGGTGTAGAGGCCTTCAGTATAGTTAGCCAGGTATAGTGTAGTTAGGTGTAGGAGCCTTCAGTATAGTTAGCCAGGTATAGTGTAGTTAGGTGTAGGGACCTTCAGTATAGTTAGCCAGGTATAGTGTAGTTAGGTGTAGGGGCCTTCAGTATAGTTAGCCAGGTATAGTGTAGTTAGGTGTGGTGGCTTCAGTATAGTTAGCCAGGTATAGTGTAGTTAGGTGTGGTGGCTTCAGTATAGTTAGCCAGGTATAGTGTAGTTAGGTGTGGGGGCCTTCAGTATAGTTAGCCAGGTATAGTGTAGTTAGGTGTAGGGGCCTTCAGTATAGTTAGCCAGGTATAGTGTAGTTAGGTGTGGGTGCCTTCAGTATAGTTAGCCAGGTATAGTGTAGTTAGGTATAGGGGCCTTCAGTATAGTTAGCCAGGTATAGTGTAGTTAGGTGTGGTGGCTTCAGTATAGTTAGCCAGGTATAGAGTAGTTAGGTGTGGGTGCCTTCAGTATAGTTAGCCAGGTATAGTGTAGTTAGGTGTAGGTGCCTTCAGTATAGTTAGCCAGGTATAGTGTAGTTAGGTATAGGGGCCTTCAGTATAGTTAGCCAGGTATAGTGTAATTAGGTGCATAGGCCTTCAGTATAGTTAGCCAGGTATAGAGTAGTTAGGTGTGGGTGCCTTCAGTATAGTTAGCCAGGTATAGTGTAGTTGGGTGTAGGTGCCTTCAGTATAGTTAGCCAGGTATAGAGTAGTTAGGTGTAGGGGCCTTCAGTATAGTTAGCCAGGTATAGTGTAGTTAGGTGTAGGGACCTTCAGTATAGATAGTTAGCCAGGTATAGTGTAGTTAGGTGTAGGTTGCTTTAGTAGTTAGCCAGGTATAGTGTAGTTAGGTGTAGGAGCCTTCAGGATAGTTAGCCAGGTATAGTGTAGTTAGGTGTAGGTGCCTTCAGTATAGTTAGCCAGGTATAGTGTAGTTAGGTGTAGGGGCCTTCAGTATAGTTAGCCAGGTATAGTGTAGTTAGGTGTTGGGGCCTTCAGTATAGTTAGCCAGGTATAGTGTAGTTAGGTGTAGGGGCCTTCAGTATAGTTAGCCAGATATAGTGTAGTTAGGTGTGGGGGCCTTCAGTATAGTTAGCCAGGTATAGTGTAGTTAGGTGTGGGTGGCTTCAGTATAGTTAGCCAGGTATAGTGTAGTTAGGTGTAGGGACCTTCAGTATAGTTAGCCAGGTATAGAGTAGTTAGGTGTGGGTGCCTTCAGTATAGTTAGCCAGGTATAGAGTAGTTAGGTGTAGGGGGCTTCAGTATAGTTAGCCAGGTATAGTGTAGTTAGGTGTGGGTGCCTTCAGTATAGTTACCCAGGTATAATGTAGTTAGGTGTGGGTGCCTTCAGTATAGTTACCCAGGTATAGTGTAGTTAGGTGTAGGTGGCTTCAGTATAGTTAGCCAGGTATAGTGTAGTTAGGTGTAGGAGCCTTCAGGATAGTTAGCCTGGTATAGTGTAGTTAGGTGTGGGTGCCTTCAGTATAGTTAGCCAGGTATAGTGTAGTTAGGTGTAGGGACCTTCAGTATAGTTAGCCAGGTATAGTGTAGTTAGGTGTAGGGGCCTTCAGTATAGTTAGCCAGGTATAGTGTAGTTAGGTGTGGGTGCCTTCAGTATAGGTAGCCAGGTATAGTGTAGTTAGGTGTAGGGGCCTTCAGTATAGTTAGCCAGGTATAGTGTAGTTAGGTGTAGGGGCCTTCAGTATAGTTAGCCAGGTATAGTGTAGTTAGGTGTGGGTGCCTTCAGTATAGGTAGCCAGGTATAGTGTAGTTAGGTGTAGGGGCCTTCAGTATAGTTAGCCAGATATAGTGTAGTTAGGTGTGGGTGCCTTCAGTATAGTTAGCCAGGTATAGTGTAGTTAGGTGTAGGTGGCTTCAGTATAGTTAGCCAGGTATAGTGTAGTTAGGTGTAGGGGCCTTCAGTATAGTTGGCCAGGTATAGTGTAGTAAGTTGTAGGTGGCTTCAGTATAGTTAGCCAGGTATAGTGTAGTTAGGTGTAGGGGCCTTCAGTATAGTTGGCCAGGTATAGTGTAGTAAGTTGTACGTGGCTTCAGTATAGTTAGCCAGGTATAGTGTAGTTAGGTATAGGGGCCTTCAGTATAGGTAGCCAGGTATAGTGTAGTTAGGTGTAGGGGCCTTCAGTATAGTTAGCCAGGTATAGTGTAGTTAGGTGTGGGTGCCTTCAGTATAGGTAGCCAGGTATAGTGTAGTTAGGTGTAGGGGCCTTCAGTATAGTTAGCCAGGTATAGTGTAGTTAGGTGTAGGGGCCTTCAGTATATGTAGCCAGGTATAGTGTAGTTAGGTATAGGGGCCTTCAGTATAGGTAGCCAGGTATAGTGTAGTTAGGTATAGGGGCCTTCAGTATAGGTAGCCAGGTATAGTGTAGTTAGGTGTAGGGGCCTTCAGTATAGTTAGCCAGGTATAGTGTAGTTAGGTGTGGGTGCCTTCAGTATAGTTAGCCAGGTATAGTGTAGTTAGGTGTAGGGGCCTTCAGTATAGTTAGCCAGGTATAGTGTAGTTAGGTGTAGGGGCCTTCAGTATAGTTGGCCAGGTATAGTGTAGTAAGTTGTAGGTGGCTTCAGTATAGTTAGCCAGGTATAGTGTAGTTAGGTGTAGGGGCCTTCAGTATAGTTGGCCAGGTATAGTGTAGTAAGTTGTACGTGGCTTCAGTATAGTTAGCCAGGTATAGTGTAGTTAGGTATAGGGGCCTTCAGTATAGGTAGCCAGGTATAGTGTAGTTAGGTGTAGGGGCCTTCAGTATAGTTAGCCAGGTATAGTGTAGTTAGGTGTGGGTGCCTTCAGTATAGGTAGCCAGGTATAGTGTAGTTAGGTGTAGGGGCCTTCAGTATAGTTAGCCAGGTATAGTGTAGTTAGGTGTAGGGGCCTTCAGTATAGGTAGCCAGGTATAGTGTAGTTAGGTATAGGGGCCTTCAGTATAGGTAGCCAGGTATAGTGTAGTTAGGTGTAGGGGCCTTCAGTATAGTTAGCCAGGTATAGTGTAGTTAGGTGTAGGGGCCTTCAGTATAGGTAGCCAGGTATAGTGTAGTTAGGTGTGGGTGCCTTCAGTATAGTTAGCCAGGTATAGTGTAGTTAGGTGTAGGGGCCTTCAGTATAGTTAGCCAGGTATAGTGTAGTTAGGTGTAGGGGCCTTCAGTATAGGTAGCCAGGTATAGTGTAGTTAGGTATAGGGGCCTTCAGTATAGGTAGCCAGGTATAGTGTAGTTAGGTGTAGGGGCCTTCAGTATAGTTAGCCAGGTATAGTGTAGTTAGGTGTGGGTGCCTTCAGTATAGTTAGCCAGGTATAGTGTAGTTAGGTGTAGGGGCCTTCAGTATAGTTAGCCAGGTATAGTGTAGTTAGGTGTAGGGGCCTTCAGTATAGTTAGCCAGGTATAGTGTAGTTAGGTGTGGGTGCCTTCAGTATAGTTAGCCTGGTATAGTGTAGTTAGGTGTGGGCGCCTTCAGGATAGTTAGCCAGGTATAGTGTAGTTAGGTGTAGGGACCTTCAGTATAGGTAGCCAGGTATAGTGTAGTTAGGTGTGGGTGCCTTCAGTATAGTTAGCCAGGTATAGTGTAGTTAGGTGTAGGTGGCTTCAGTATAGTTAGCCAGGTATAGTGTAGTTAGGTGTAGGGGCCTTCAGTATAGTTAGCCAGGTATAGTGTAGTTAGGTGTAGGGGCCTTCAGTATAGTTAGCCAGGTATAGTGTAGTTAGGTGTAGGGCCTTCAGTATAGTTAGCCAAGTATAGTGTAGTTAGGTGTGGGGGCCTTCAGTATAGTTAGCCAGGTATAGTGTAGTTAGGTGTAGGGACCTTCAGTATAGTTAGCCAGGTATAATGTAGTTAGGTGTAGGGGCCTTCAGTATAGTTAGCCAGGTATAGTGTAGTTAGGTGTGGGTGCCTTCAGTATAGTTAGCCAGGTATAGTGTAGTTAGGTGTGGGTGCCTTCAGTATAGTTAGCCAGGTATAGAGTAGTTAGGTGTGGGTGCCTTCAGTATAGTTACCCAGGTATAGTGTAGTTAGGTGTAGGTGGCTTCAGTATAGTTAGCCAGGTATAGTGTAGTTAGGTGTAGGGGCCTTCAGTATAGTTAGCCAGGTATAGTGTAGTTAGGTTTAGGGGCCTTTAGTATAGTTAGCCAGGTATAGTGTAGTTAGGTGTAGGGACCTTCAGTATAGTTAGCCAGGTATAGTGTAGTTAGGTGTAGGGGCCTTCAGTATAGGTAGCCAGGTATAGTGTAGTTAGGTGTGGGTGCCTTCAGTATAGTTAGCCAGGTATAGTGTAGTTAGGTGTGGGTGCCTTCAGTATAGTTAGCCAGGTATAGTGTAGTTAGGTGCAGGGACCTTCAGTATAGTTAGCCAGGTATAGTGTAGTTAGGTGTAGGGGCCTTCAGTATAGTTAGCCAGGTATAGTGTAGTTAGGTGTGGGTGCCTTCAGTATAGGTAGCCAGGTATAGTGTAGTTAGGTGTGGGGGCCTTCAGTATAGTTAGCCAGGTATAATGTAATTAGGTGTAGGTGGCTTCAGTATAGGTAGCCAGGTATAGTGTAGTTAGGTGTAGGAGCCTTCAGTATAGTTAGCCAGGTATAGTGTAGTTAGGTGTAGGGGCCTTCAGTATAGTTAGCCAGGTACAGTGTAGTTAGGTGTGGTGCCTTCAGTATAGTTAGCCAGGTATAGTGTAGTTAGGTGTAGGTGTCTTCAGTATAGGTAGCCAGGTATAGTGTAGTTAGGTGTAGGGGCCTTCAGTATAGTTAGCCAGGTATAATGTAGTTAGGTGTAGGTGCCTTCAGTATAGGTAGCCAGGTATAGTGTAGTTAGGTGTGGGTGCCTTCAGTATAGTTAGCCAGGTATAGTGTAGTTAGGTGTAGGGGCCTTCAGTATAGGTAGCCAGGTATAGTGTAGTTAGGTGTGGGTGCCTTCAGTATAGTTAGCCAGGTATAGTGTAGTTAGGTGTAGGGGCCTTCAGTATAGTTAGCCAGGTATAGTGTAGTTAGGTATAGGGGCCTTCAGTATAGTTAGCCAGGTATAGTGTAATTAGGTGCATAGGCCTTCAGTATAGTTAGCCAGGTATAGAGTAGTTAGGTGTGGGTGCCTTCAGTATAGTTAGCCAGGTATAGTGTAGTTGGGTGTAGGTGCCTTCAGTATAGTTAGCCAGGTATAGAGTAGTTAGGTGTAGGGGCCTTCAGTATAGTTAGCCAGGTATAGTGTAGTTAGGTGTAGGGACCTTCAGTATAGATAGTTAGCCAGGTATAGTGTAGTTAGGTGTAGGTGGCTTTAGTAGTTAGCCAGGTATAGTGTAGTTAGGTGTAGGAGCCTTCAGGATAGTTAGCCAGGTATAGTGTAGTTAGGTGTAGGTGCCTTCAGTATAGTTAGCCAGGTATAGTGTAGTTAGGTGTAGGGGCCTTCAGTATAGTTAGCCAGGTATAGTGTAGTTAGGTGTTGGGGCCTTCAGTATAGTTAGCCAGGTATAGTGTAGTTAGGTGTAGGGGCCTTCAGTATAGTTAGCCAGATATAGTGTAGTTAGGTGTGGGGGCCTTCAGTATAGTTAGCCAGGTATAGTGTAGTTAGGTGTGGGTGGCTTCAGTATAGTTAGCCAGGTATAGTGTAGTTAGGTGTAGGGACCTTCAGTATAGTTAGCCAGGTATAGAGTAGTTAGGTGTGGGTGCCTTCAGTATAGTTAGCCAGGTATAGAGTAGTTAGGTGTAGGGGGCTTCAGTATAGTTAGCCAGGTATAGTGTAGTTAGGTGTGGGTGCCTTCAGTATAGTTACCCAGGTATAATGTAGTTAGGTGTGGGTGCCTTCAGTATAGTTACCCAGGTATAGTGTAGTTAGGTGTAGGTGGCTTCAGTATAGTTAGCCAGGTATAGTGTAGTTAGGTGTAGGAGCCTTCAGGATAGTTAGCCAGGTATAGTGTAGTTAGGTGTGGGTGCCTTCAGTATAGTTAGCCAGGTATAGTGTAGTTAGGTGTAGGGACCTTCAGTATAGTTAGCCAGGTATAGTGTAGTTAGGTGTAGGGGCCTTCAGTATAGTTAGCCAGGTATAGTGTAGTTAGGTGTGGGTGCCTTCAGTATAGGTAGCCAGGTATAGTGTAGTTAGGTGTAGGGGCCTTCAGTATAGTTAGCCAGGTATAGTGTAGTTAGGTGTAGGGGCCTTCAGTATAGTTAGCCAGGTATAGTGTAGTTAGGTGTGGGTGCCTTCAGTATAGGTAGCCAGGTATAGTGTAGTTAGGTGTAGGGGCCTTCAGTATAGTTAGCCAGATATAGTGTAGTTAGGTGTGGGTGCCTTCAGTATAGTTAGCCAGGTATAGTGTAGTTAGGTGTAGGTGGCTTCAGTATAGTTAGCCAGGTATAGTGTAGTTAGGTGTAGGGGCCTTCAGTATAGTTGGCCAGGTATAGTGTAGTAAGTTGTAGGTGGCTTCAGTATAGTTAGCCAGGTATAGTGTAGTTAGGTGTAGGGGCCTTCAGTATAGTTGGCCAGGTATAGTGTAGTAAGTTGTACGTGGCTTCAGTATAGTTAGCCAGGTATAGTGTAGTTAGGTATAGGGGCCTTCAGTATAGGTAGCCAGGTATAGTGTAGTTAGGTGTAGGGGCCTTCAGTATAGTTAGCCAGGTATAGTGTAGTTAGGTGTGGGTGCCTTCAGTATAGGTAGCCAGGTATAGTGTAGTTAGGTGTAGGGGCCTTCAGTATAGTTAGCCACGTATAGTGTAGTTAGGTGTAGGGGCCTTCAGTATAGGTAGCAAGGTATAGTGTAGTTAGGTATAGGGGCCTTCAGTATAGGAAGCCAGGTATAGTGTAGTTAGGTATAGGGGCCTTCAGTATAGGTAGCCAGGTATAGTGTAGTTAGGTGTAGGGGCCTTCAGTATAGTTAGCCAGGTATAGTGTAGTTAGGTGTGGGTGCCTTCAGTATAGTTAGCCAGGTATAGTGTAGTTAGGTGTAGGGGCCTTCAGTATAGTTAGCCAGGTATAGTGTAGTTAGGTGTAGGGGCCTTCAGTATAGTTGGCCAGGTATAGTGTAGTAAGTTGTAGGTGGCTTCAGTATAGTTAGCCAGGTATAGTGTAGTTAGGTGTAGGGGCCTTCAGTATAGTTGGCCAGGTATAGTGTAGTAAGTTGTACGTGGCTTCAGTATAGTTAGCCAGGTATAATGTAGTTAGGTATAGGGGCCTTCAGTATAGGTAGCCAGGTATAGTGTAGTTAGGTGTAGGGGCCTTCAGTATAGTTAGCCAGGTATAGTGTAGTTAGGTGTGGGTGCCTTCAGTATAGGTAGCCAGGTATAGTGTAGTTAGGTGTAGGGGCCTTCAGTATAGTTAGCCAGGTATAGTGTAGTTAGGTGTAGGGGCCTTCAGTATAGGTAGCCAGGTATAGTGTAGTTAGGTATAGGGGCCTTCAGTATAGGTAGCCAGGTATAGTGTAGTTAGGTGTAGGGGCCTTCAGTATAGTTAGCCAGGTATAGTGTAGTTAGGTGTAGGGGCCTTCAGTATAGGTAGCCAGGTATAGTGTAGTTAGGTGTGGGTGCCTTCAGTATAGTTAGCCAGGTATAGTGTAGTTAGGTGTAGGGGCCTTCAGTATAGTTAGCCAGGTATAGTGTAGTTAGGTGTAGGGGCCTTCAGTATAGGTAGCCAGGTATAGTGTAGTTAGGTATAGGGGCCTTCAGTATAGGTAGCCAGGTATAGTGTAGTTAGGTGTAGGGGCCTTCAGTATAGTTAGCCAGGTATAGTGTAGTTAGGTGTGGGTGCCTTCAGTATAGTTAGCCAGGTATAGTGTAGTTAGGTGTAGGGGCCTTCAGTATAGTTAGCCAGGTATAGTGTAGTTAGGTGTAGGGGCCTTCAGTATAGTTAGCCAGGTATAGTGTAGTTAGGTGTGGGTGCCTTCAGTATAGTTAGCCTGGTATAGTGTAGTTAGGTGTGGGCGCCTTCAGGATAGTTAGCCAGGTATAGTGTAGTTAGGTGTAGGGACCTTCAGTATAGGTAGCCAGGTATAGTGTAGTTAGGTGTGGGTGCCTTCAGTATAGTTAGCCAGGTATAGTGTAGTTAGGTGTAGGTGGCTTCAGTATAGTTAGCCAGGTATAGTGTAGTTAGGTGTAGGGGCCTTCAGTATAGTTAGCCAGGTATAGTGTAGTTAGGTGTAGGGGCCTTCAGTATAGTTAGCCAGGTATAGTGTAGTTAGGTGTAGGGCCTTCAGTATAGTTAGCCAAGTATAGTGTAGTTAGGTGTGGGGGCCTTCAGTATAGTTAGCCAGGTATAGTGTAGTTAGGTGTAGGGACCTTCAGTATAGTTAGCCAGGTATAATGTAGTTAGGTGTAGGGGCCTTCAGTATAGTTAGCCAGGTATAGTGTAGTTAGGTGTGGGTGCCTTCAGTATAGTTAGCCAGGTATAGTGTAGTTAGGTGTGGGTGCCTTCAGTATAGTTAGCCAGGTATAGAGTAGTTAGGTGTGGGTGCCTTCAGTATAGTTACCCAGGTATAGTGTAGTTAGGTGTAGGTGGCTTCAGTATAGTTAGCCTTGTATAGTGTAGTTAGGTGTAGGGGCCTTCAGTATAGTTAGCCAGGTATAGTGTAGTTAGGTTTAGGGGCCTTTAGTATAGTTAGCCAGGTATAGTGTAGTTAGGTGTAGGGACCTTCAGTATAGTTAGCCAGGTATAGTGTAGTTAGGTGTAGGGGCCTTCAGTATAGGTAGCCAGGTATAGTGTAGTTAGGTGTGGGTGCCTTCAGTATAGTTAGCCAGGTATAGTGTAGTTAGGTGTGGGTGCCTTCAGTATAGTTAGCCAGGTATAGTGTAGTTAGGTGCAGGGACCTTCAGTATAGTTAGCCAGGTATAGTGTAGTTAGGTGTAGGGGCCTTCAGTATAGTTAGCCAGGTATAGTGTAGTTAGGTGTGGGTGCCTTCAGTATAGGTAGCCAGGTATAGTGTAGTTAGGTGTGGGGGCCTTCAGTATAGTTAGCCAGGTATAATGTAATTAGGTGTAGGTGGCTTCAGTATAGGTAGCCAGGTATAGTGTAGTTAGGTGTAGGAGCCTTCAGTATAGTTAGCCAGGTATAGTGTAGTTAGGTGTAGGGGCCTTCAGTATAGTTAGCCAGGTACAGTGTAGTTAGGTGTGGTGCCTTCAGTATAGTTAGCCAGGTATAGTGTAGTTAGGTGTAGGTGTCTTCAGTATAGGTAGCCAGGTATAGTGTAGTTAGGTGTAGGGGCCTTCAGTATAGTTAGCCAGGTATAATGTAGTTAGGTGTAGGTGCCTTCAGTATAGGTAGCCAGGTATAGTGTAGTTAGGTGTGGGTGCCTTCAGTATAGTTAGCCAGGTATAGTGTAGTTAGGTGTAGGGGCCTTCAGTATAGGTAGCCAGGTATAGTGTAGTTAGGTGTGGGTGCCTTCAGTATAGTTAGCCAGGTATAGTGTAGTTAGGTGTAGGGGCCTTCAGTATAGTTAGCCAGGTATAGTGTAGTTAGGTATAGGGGCCTTCAGTATAGTTAGCCAGGTATAGTGTAATTAGGTGCATAGGCCTTCAGTATAGTTAGCCAGGTATAGAGTAGTTAGGTGTGGGTGCCTTCAGTATAGTTAGCCAGGTATAGTGTAGTTGGGTGTAGGTGCCTTCAGTATAGTTAGCCAGGTATAGAGTAGTTAGGTGTAGGGGCCTTCAGTATAGTTAGCCAGGTATAGTGTAGTTAGGTGTAGGGACCTTCAGTATAGATAGTTAGCCAGGTATAGTGTAGTTAGGTGTAGGTGGCTTTAGTAGTTAGCCAGGTATAGTGTAGTTAGGTGTAGGAGCCTTCAGGATAGTTAGCCAGGTATAGTGTAGTTAGGTGTAGGTGCCTTCAGTATAGTTAGCCAGGTATAGTGTAGTTAGGTGTTGGGGCCTTCAGTATAGTTAGCCAGGTATAGTGTAGTTAGGTGTAGGGGCCTTCAGTATAGTTAGCCAGATATAGTGTAGTTAGGTGTGGGGGCCTTCAGTATAGTTAGCCAGGTATAGTGTAGTTAGGTGTGGGTGGCTTCAGTATAGTTAGCCAGGTATAGTGTAGTTAGGTGTAGGGACCTTCAGTATAGTTAGCCAGGTATAGAGTAGTTAGGTGTGGGTGCCTTCAGTATAGTTAGCCAGGTATAGAGTAGTTAGGTGTAGGGGGCTTCAGTATAGTTAGCCAGGTATAGTGTAGTTAGGTGTGGGTGCCTTCAGTATAGTTACCCAGGTATAATGTAGTTAGGTGTGGGTGCCTTCAGTATAGTTACCCAGGTATAGTGTAGTTAGGTGTAGGTGGCTTCAGTATAGTTAGCCAGGTATAGTGTAGTTAGGTGTAGGAGCCTTCAGGATAGTTAGCCAGGTATAGTGTAGTTAGGTGTGGGTGCCTTCAGTATAGTTAGCCAGGTATAGTGTAGTTAGGTGTAGGGACCTTCAGTATAGTTAGCCAGGTATAGTGTAGTTAGGTGTAGGGGCCTTCAGTATAGTTAGCCAGGTATAGTGTAGTTAGGTGTGGGTGCCTTCAGTATAGGTAGCCAGGTATAGTGTAGTTAGGTGTAGGGGCCTTCAGTATAGTTAGCCAGGTATAGTGTAGTTAGGTGTAGGGGCCTTCAGTATAGTTAGCCAGGTATAGTGTAGTTAGGTGTGGGTGCCTTCAGTATAGGTAGCCAGGTATAGTGTAGTTAGGTGTAGGGGCCTTCAGTATAGTTAGCCAGATATAGTGTAGTTAGGTGTGGGTGCCTTCAGTATAGTTAGCCAGGTATAGTGTAGTTAGGTGTAGGTGGCTTCAGTATAGTTAGCCAGGTATAGTGTAGTTAGGTGTAGGGGCCTTCAGTATAGTTGGCCAGGTATAGTGTAGTAAGTTGTAGGTGGCTTCAGTATAGTTAGCCAGGTATAGTGTAGTTAGGTGTAGGGGCCTTCAGTATAGTTGGCCAGGTATAGTGTAGTAAGTTGTACGTGGCTTCAGTATAGTTAGCCAGGTATAGTGTAGTTAGGTATAGGGGCCTTCAGTATAGGTAGCCAGGTATAGTGTAGTTAGGTGTAGGGGCCTTCAGTATAGTTAGCCAGGTATAGTGTAGTTAGGTGTGGGTGCCTTCAGTATAGGTAGCCAGGTATAGTGTAGTTAGGTGTAGGGGCCTTCAGTATAGTTAGCCAGGTATAGTGTAGTTAGGTGTAGGGGCCTTCAGTATAGGTAGCAAGGTATAGTGTAGTTAGGTATAGGGGCCTTCAGTATAGGTAGCCAGGTATAGTGTAGTTAGGTATAGGGGCCTTCAGTATAGGTAGCCAGGTATAGTGTAGTTAGGTGTAGGGGCCTTCAGTATAGTTAGCCAGGTATAGTGTAGTTAGGTGTGGGTGCCTTCAGTATAGTTAGCCAGGTATAGTGTAGTTAGGTGTAGGGGCCTTCAGTATAGTTAGCCAGGTATAGTGTAGTTAGGTGTAGGGGCCTTCAGTATAGTTGGCCAGGTATAGTGTAGTAAGTTGTAGGTGGCTTCAGTATAGTTAGCCAGGTATAGTGTAGTTAGGTGTAGGGGCCTTCAGTATAGTTGGCCAGGTATAGTGTAGTAAGTTGTACGTGGCTTCAGTATAGTTAGCCAGGTATAGTGTAGTTAGGTATAGGGGCCTTCAGTATAGGTAGCCAGGTATAGTGTAGTTAGGTGTAGGGGCCTTCAGTATAGTTAGCCAGGTATAGTGTAGTTAGGTGTGGGTGCCTTCAGTATAGGTAGCCAGGTATAGTGTAGTTAGGTGTAGGGGCCTTCAGTATAGTTAGCCAGGTATAGTGTAGTTAGGTGTAGGGGCCTTCAGTATAGGTAGCCAGGTATAGTGTAGTTAGGTATAGGGGCCTTCAGTATAGGTAGCCAGGTATAGTGTAGTTAGGTGTAGGGGCCTTCAGTATAGTTAGCCAGGTATAGTGTAGTTAGGTGTAGGGGCCTTCAGTATAGGTAGCCAGGTATAGTGTAGTTAGGTGTGGGTGCCTTCAGTATAGTTAGCCAGGTATAGTGTAGTTAGGTGTAGGGGCCTTCAGTATAGTTAGCCAGGTATAGTGTAGTTAGGTGTAGGGGCCTTCAGTATAGGTAGCCAGGTATAGTGTAGTTAGGTATAGGGGCCTTCAGTATAGGTAGCCAGGTATAGTGTAGTTAGGTGTAGGGGCCTTCAGTATAGTTAGCCAGGTATAGTGTAGTTAGGTGTGGGTGCCTTCAGTATAGTTAGCCAGGTATAGTGTAGTTAGGTGTAGGGGCCTTCAGTATAGTTAGCCAGGTATAGTGTAGTTAGGTGTAGGGGCCTTCAGTATAGTTAGCCAGGTATAGTGTAGTTAGGTGTGGGTGCCTTCAGTATAGTTAGCCTGGTATAGTGTAGTTAGGTGTGGGCGCCTTCAGGATAGTTAGCCAGGTATAGTGTAGTTAGGTGTAGGGACCTTCAGTATAGGTAGCCAGGTATAGTGTAGTTAGGTGTGGGTGCCTTCAGTATAGTTAGCCAGGTATAGTGTAGTTAGGTGTAGGTGGCTTCAGTATAGTTAGCCAGGTATAGTGTAGTTAGGTGTAGGGGCCTTCAGTATAGTTAGCCAGGTATAGTGTAGTTAGGTGTAGGGGCCTTCAGTATAGTTAGCCAGGTATAGTGTAGTTAGGTGTAGGGCCTTCAGTATAGTTAGCCAAGTATAGTGTAGTTAGGTGTGGGGGCCTTCAGTATAGTTAGCCAGGTATAGTGTAGTTAGGTGTAGGGACCTTCAGTATAGTTAGCCAGGTATAATGTAGTTAGGTGTAGGGGCCTTCAGTATAGTTAGCCAGGTATAGTGTAGTTAGGTGTGGGTGCCTTCAGTATAGTTAGCCAGGTATAGTGTAGTTAGGTGTGGGTGCCTTCAGTATAGTTAGCCAGGTATAGAGTAGTTAGGTGTGGGTGCCTTCAGTATAGTTACCCAGGTATAGTGTAGTTAGGTGTAGGTGGCTTCAGTATAGTTAGCCAGGTATAGTGTAGTTAGGTGTAGGGGCCTTCAGTATAGTTAGCCAGGTATAGTGTAGTTAGGTTTAGGGGCCTTTAGTATAGTTAGCCAGGTATAGTGTAGTTAGGTGTAGGGACCTTCAGTATAGTTAGCCAGGTATAGTGTAGTTAGGTGTAGGGGCCTTCAGTATAGGTAGCCAGGTATAGTGTAGTTAGGTGTGGGTGCCTTCAGTATAGTTAGCCAGGTATAGTGTAGTTAGGTGTGGGTGCCTTCAGTATAGTTAGCCAGGTATAGTGTAGTTAGGTGCAGGGACCTTCAGTATAGTTAGCCAGGTATAGTGTAGTTAGGTGTAGGGGCCTTCAGTATAGTTAGCCAGGTATAGTGTAGTTAGGTGTGGGTGCCTTCAGTATAGGTAGCCAGGTATAGTGTAGTTAGGTGTGGGGGCCTTCAGTATAGTTAGCCAGGTATAATGTAATTAGGTGTAGGTGGCTTCAGTATAGGTAGCCAGGTATAGTGTAGTTAGGTGTAGGAGCCTTCAGTATAGTTAGCCAGGTATAGTGTAGTTAGGTGTAGGGGCCTTCAGTATAGTTAGCCAGGTACAGTGTAGTTAGGTGTGGTGCCTTCAGTATAGTTAGCCAGGTATAGTGTAGTTAGGTGTAGGTGCCTTCAGTATAGGTAGCCAGGTATAGTGTAGTTAGGTGTAGGGGCCTTCAGTATAGTTAGCCAGGTATAATGTAGTTAGGTGTAGGTGCCTTCAGTATAGGTAGCCAGGTATAGTGTAGTTAGGTGTGGGTGCCTTCAGTATAGTTAGCCAGGTATAGTGTAGTTAGGTGTAGGGGCCTTCAGTATAGGTAGCCAGGTATAGTGTAGTTAGGTGTGGGTGCCTTCAGTATAGTTAGCCAGGTATAGTGTAGTTAGGTGTAGGGGCCTTCAGTATAGTTAGCCAGGGATAGTGTAGTTAGGTGTAGGTGGCTTCAGTATAGTTTGCCAGGTATAGTGTAGTTAGGTGTAGGGGCCTTCAGTATAGTTAGCCAGGTATAGTGTAGTTAGGTGTAGGTGGCTTCAGTATAGTTAGCCAGATATAGTGTAGTTAGGTGTGGGGGCCTTCAGTATAGTTAGCCAGGTATAGTGTAGTTAGGTGTAGGGACCTTCAGTATAGTTAGCCAGGTATAATGTAGTTAGGTGTGGGTGCCTTTAGTATAGTTAGCCAGATATAGTGTAGTTAGGTGTGGGGGCCTTCAGTATAGTTAGCCAGGTATAGTGTAGTTAGGTGTAGGGACCTTCAGTATAGTTAGCCAGGTACAGTGTAGTTAGGTGTAGGGACCTTCAGTATAGTTAGCCAGGTATAATGTAGTTAGGTGTGGGTGCCTTTAGTATAGTTAGCCAGATATAGTGTAGTTAGGTGTGGGGGCCTTCAGTATAGTTAGCCAGGTATAGTGTAGTTAGGTGTAGGGACCTTCAGTATAGTTAGCCAGGTATAGTGTAGTTAGGTGTAGGGGCCTTCAGTATAGTTAGCCAGGTATAGTGTAGTTAGGTGTAGGTGGCTTCAGTATAGTTAGCCAGGTATAGTGTATTTAGGTGTGGGTGGCTTCAGTATAGTTAGCCAGGTATAGTGTAGTTAGGTGTAGGTGGCTTCGGTATAGTTAGCCAGGTATAGTGTAGTTAGGTGTAAGGGCCTTCAGTATAGGTAGCCAGGTATAGTGTAGTTAGGTGTAGGGGCCTTCAGGATAGTTAGCCTGGTATAGTGTAGTTAGGTGTAGGGGCCTTCAGTATAGTTAGCCAGGTATAGTGTAGTTAGGTGTAGGTGGCTTCAGTATAGTTAGCCAGGTATAGTGTAGTTAGGTGTAGGGGCCTTCAGGATAGTTAGCCAGGTATAGTGTAGTTAGGTGTGGGTGCCTTCAGTATAGTTAGCCAGGTATAGTGTAGTTAGGTGTGGATGCCTTCAGTATAGTTAGCCAGGTATAGTGTAGTTAGGTGTAGGGGCCTTCAGTATAGTTAGCCAGGTATAGTGTAGTTAGGTGTAGGGGCCTTCAGTATAGTTAGCCAGGTATAGTGTAGTTAGGTGTAGGGGCCTTCAGTATAGTTAGCCAGGTATAGAGTAGTTAGGTGTGGTGCCTTCAGTATAGTTAGCCAGGTATAGTGTAGTTAGGTGTAGGGGCCTTCAGTATAGTTAGCCAGGTATAGTGTAGTTAGGTGTAGGTGGCTTCAGTATAGTTAGCCAGGTATAGTGTAGTTAGGTGTAGGGGCCTTCAGTATAGTTAGCCAGGTATAGTGTAGTTAGGTGTAGGGACCTTCAGTATAGTTAGCCAGGTATAATGTAGTTAGGTGTGGGTGCCTTCAGTATAGTTAGCCAGGTATAGTGTAGTTAGGTGTGGGTGGCTTCAGTATAGTTAGCCAGGTATAGTGTAGTTAGGTGTAGGTGCCTTCAGTATAGTTAGCCAGGTATAGTGTAGTTAGGTGTAGGGGCCTTCAGGATAGTTAGCCAGGTATAGTGTAGTTAGGTGTGGGGGCCTTCAGTATAGGTAGCCAGGTATAGTGTAGTTAGGTGTAGGTGCCTTCAGTATAGTTAGCCAGGCATAGTGTAGTTAGGTGTAGAGGCCTTCAGTATAGGTAGCCAGGTATAGTGTAGTTAGGTGTGGGTGCCTTCAGTATAGTTAGCCAGGTGTAGTGTAGTTAGGTGTAGGTGGCTTCAGTATAGTTAGCCAGGTATAGTGTAGTTAGGTGTGGGTGCCTTCAGTATAGTTAGCCAGGCATAGTGTAGTTAGGTGTAGGTGCCTTCAGTATAGTTAGCCAGGTATAGTGTAGTTAGGTGTGGGGGCCTTCAGTATAGGTAGCCAGGTATAGAGTAGTTAGGTGTGGGTGCCTTCAGTATAGTTAGCCAGGTATAGTGTAGTTAGGTGTAGGTGGCTTCAGTATAGTTAGCCAGGTATAGTGTAGTTAGGTGTGGTGCCTTCAGTATAGTTAGCCAGGTATAGTGTAGTTAGGTGTAGGGACCTTCAGTATAGATAGTTAGCCAGGTATAGTGTAGTTAGGTGTAGGTGCCTTCAGTATAGTTAGCCAGGTATAGTGTAGTTAGGTGTAGGTGGCTTCAGTATAGTTAGCCAGGTATAGTGTAGTTAGGTGTGGGGGCCTTCAGTATAGGTAGCCAGGTATAGTGTAGTTAGGTGTAGGGGCCTTCAGTATAGTTAGCCAGGTATAGTGTAGTTAGGTGTGGGTGCCTTCAGTATAGGTAGCCAGGTATAGTGTAGTTAGGTGTGGGTGCCTTCAGTATAGTTAGCCAGGTTTAGTGTAGTTAGGTGTGGGTGCCTTCAGTATAGGTAGCCAGGTATAGTGTAGTTAGGTGTAGGGGCCTTCAGTATAGTTAGCCAGGTATAGTGTAGTTAGGTGTGGGTGGCTTCAGTATAGGTAGCCAGGTATAGTGTAGTTAGGTGTGGGTGCCTTCAGTATAGTTAGCCAGGTATAGAGTTGTTAGGTGTAGGTGGCTTCAGTATAGTTAGCCAGGTATAGTGTAGTTAGGTGTAGGGGCCTTCAGTATAGTTAGCCAGGTATAGTGTAGTTAGGTGTGGGGGCCTTCAGTATAGTTAGCCAGGTATAGTGTAGTTAGGTGTGGGTGCCTTCAGTATAGGTAGCCAGGTATAGTGTAGTTAGGTGTGGGTGCCTTCAGGATAGGTAGCCAGGTATAGTGTAGTTAGGTGTAGGGGCCTTCAGTATAGTTAGCCAGGTATAGTGTAGTTAGGTGTAGGTGCCTTCAGTATAGGTAGCCAGGTATAGTGTAGTTAGGTGTAGGTGGCTTTAGTAGTTAGCCAGGTATAGTGTAGTTAGGTGTAGGTGGCTTCAGTATAGTTAGCCAGGTATAGTGTAGTTAGGTGTAGGGGCCTTCAGTATAGTTAGCCAGGTATAGTGTAGTTAGGTGTGGGGGCCTTCAGTATAGTTAGCCAGGTATAGTGTAGTTAGGTGTGGGTGCCTTCAGTATAGGTAGCCAGGTATAGTGTAGTTAGGTGTGGGTGCCTTCAGGATAGGTAGCCAGGTATAGTGTAGTTAGGTGTAGGGACCTTCAGTATAGTTAGCCAGGTATAGAGTAGTTAGGTGTAGGTGCCACTCACAACCCTCCAATTCCAGCGGCGGTGTCTGGGGCTCCTCCTGGTCTCCTTTCCTTCTGCCGCGCTGCGAGTGCAGATGGGCACTCTAATGAAGGCTCCGGAGTCCGGCAAGCGAAGGGGGTGGCGGGCAGCGTGCATTGACGCATTGTGCTTAGCGCCGCCCCCAGCTATGTCGCGGCGGCGTCCTCTCCCGCTGTACCGCCCCTCTCCTCTCTGCCTGTTCCGATTAGCCAGCGGCTGGCAGCAGATTCTGACAGCTGCCGCTTGCAAAATTTTACATTTTACTAATAGGCGGTCGCGATGTACCGGTAGATCGTGATTGACCTATTGGGCACCCCTGCCTTACGGAATGCAAATATGCAATCTGTTTCATTGATATGCCTTCAGTATAGTTAGCCAGGTATAGTGTAGTTAGGTGTAGGAGCCTTCAGTATAGTTAGCCAGGTATAGTGTAGTTAGGTGTGGTGGCTTCAGTATAGTTAGCCAGGTATAGTGTAGTTAGGTGTAGGTGCCTTCAGTATAGTTAGCCAGGTATAGTGTAGTTAGGTGTAGGTGGCTTCAGTATAGTTAGCCAGGTATAGTGTAGTTAGGTGTGGGGGCCTTCAGTATAGGTAGCCAGGTATAGTGTAGTTAGGTGTAGGGACCTTCAGTATAGTTAGCCAGGTATAATGTAGTTAGGTGTGGGTGCCTTTAGTATAGTTAGCCAGATATAGTGTAGTTAGGTGTGGGGGCCTTCAGTATAGTTAGCCAGGTATAGTGTAGTTAGGTGTAGGGACCTTCAGTATAGTTAGCCAGGTACAGTGTAGTTAGGTGTAGGGACCTTCAGTATAGTTAGCCAGGTATAATGTAGTTAGGTGTGGGTGCCTTTAGTATAGTTAGCCAGATATAGTGTAGTTAGGTGTGGGGGCCTTCAGTATAGTTAGCCAGGTATAGTGTAGTTAGGTGTAGGGACCTTCAGTATAGTTAGCCAGGTATAGTGTAGTTAGGTGTAGGGGCCTTCAGTATAGTTAGCCAGGTATAGTGTAGTTAGGTGTAGGTGGCTTCAGTATAGTTAGCCAGGTATAGTGTATTTAGGTGTGGGTGGCTTCAGTATAGTTAGCCAGGTATAGTGTAGTTAGGTGTAGGTGGCTTCGGTATAGTTAGCCAGGTATAGTGTAGTTAGGTGTAAGGGCCTTCAGTATAGGTAGCCAGGTATAGTGTAGTTAGGTGTAGGGGCCTTCAGGATAGTTAGCCTGGTATAGTGTAGTTAGGTGTAGGGGCCTTCAGTATAGTTAGCCAGGTATAGTGTAGTTAGGTGTAGGTGGCTTCAGTATAGTTAGCCAGGTATAGTGTAGTTAGGTGTAGGGGCCTTCAGGATAGTTAGCCAGGTATAGTGTAGTTAGGTGTGGGTGCCTTCAGTATAGTTAGCCAGGTATAGTGTAGTTAGGTGTGGATGCCTTCAGTATAGTTAGCCAGGTATAGTGTAGTTAGGTGTAGGGGCCTTCAGTATAGTTAGCCAGGTATAGTGTAGTTAGGTGTAGGGGCCTTCAGTATAGTTAGCCAGGTATAGTGTAGTTAGGTGTAGGGGCCTTCAGTATAGTTAGCCAGGTATAGAGTAGTTAGGTGTGGTGCCTTCAGTATAGTTAGCCAGGTATAGTGTAGTTAGGTGTAGGGGCCTTCAGTATAGTTAGCCAGGTATAGTGTAGTTAGGTGTAGGTGGCTTCAGTATAGTTAGCCAGGTATAGTGTAGTTAGGTGTAGGGGCCTTCAGTATAGTTAGCCAGGTATAGTGTAGTTAGGTGTAGGGACCTTCAGTATAGTTAGCCAGGTATAATGTAGTTAGGTGTGGGTGCCTTCAGTATAGTTAGCCAGGTATAGTGTAGTTAGGTGTGGGTGGCTTCAGTATAGTTAGCCAGGTATAGTGTAGTTAGGTGTAGGTGCCTTCAGTATAGTTAGCCAGGTATAGTGTAGTTAGGTGTAGGGGCCTTCAGGATAGTTAGCCAGGTATAGTGTAGTTAGGTGTGGGGGCCTTCAGTATAGGTAGCCAGGTATAGTGTAGTTAGGTGTAGGTGCCTTCAGTATAGTTAGCCAGGCATAGTGTAGTTAGGTGTAGAGGCCTTCAGTATAGGTAGCCAGGTATAGTGTAGTTAGGTGTGGGTGCCTTCAGTATAGTTAGCCAGGTGTAGTGTAGTTAGGTGTAGGTGGCTTCAGTATAGTTAGCCAGGTATAGTGTAGTTAGGTGTGGGTGCCTTCAGTATAGTTAGCCAGGCATAGTGTAGTTAGGTGTAGGTGCCTTCAGTATAGTTAGCCAGGTATAGTGTAGTTA
Organism: Hyperolius riggenbachi; assembly: GCF_040937935.1. Lineage (NCBI taxonomy): Eukaryota > Metazoa > Chordata > Amphibia > Anura > Hyperoliidae > Hyperolius > Hyperolius riggenbachi. Next base: position 434,107 of record NC_090648.1, read on the forward strand.
GGTGTGGGGGCCTTCAGTATAGGTAGCCAGGTATAGAGTAGTTAGGTGTGGGTGCCTTCAGTATAGTTAGCCAGGTATAGTGTAGTTAGGTGTAGGTGGCTTCAGTATAGTTAGCCAGGTATAGTGTAGTTAGGTGTGGTGCCTTCAGTATAGTTAGCCAGGTATAGTGTAGTTAGGTGTAGGGACCTTCAGTATAGATAGTTAGCCAGGTATAGTGTAGTTAGGTGTAGGTGCCTTCAGTATAGTTAGCCAGGTATAGTGTAGTTAGGTGTAGGTGGCTTCAGTATAGTTAGCCAGGTATAGTGTAGTTAGGTGTGGGGGCCTTCAGTATAGGTAGCCAGGTATAGTGTAGTTAGGTGTAGGGGCCTTCAGTATAGTTAGCCAGGTATAGTGTAGTTAGGTGTGGGTGCCTTCAGTATAGGTAGCCAGGTATAGTGTAGTTAGGTGTGGGTGCCTTCAGTATAGTTAGCCAGGTTTAGTGTAGTTAGGTGTGGGTGCCTTCAGTATAGGTAGCCAGGTATAGTGTAGTTAGGTGTAGGGGCCTTCAGTATAGTTAGCCAGGTATAGTGTAGTTAGGTGTGGGTGGCTTCAGTATAGGTAGCCAGGTATAGTGTAGTTAGGTGTGGGTGCCTTCAGTATAGTTAGCCAGGTATAGAGTTGTTAGGTGTAGGTGGCTTCAGTATAGTTAGCCAGGTATAGTGTAGTTAGGTGTAGGGGCCTTCAGTATAGTTAGCCAGGTATAGTGTAGTTAGGTGTGGGGGCCTTCAGTATAGTTAGCCAGGTATAGTGTAGTTAGGTGTGGGTGCCTTCAGTATAGGTAGCCAGGTATAGTGTAGTTAGGTGTGGGTGCCTTCAGGATAGGTAGCCAGGTATAGTGTAGTTAGGTGTAGGGGCCTTCAGTATAGTTAGCCAGGTATAGTGTAGTTAGGTGTAGGTGCCTTCAGTATAGGTAGCCAGGTATAGTGTAGTTAGGTGTAGGTGGCTTTAGTAGTTAGCCAGGTATAGTGTAGTTAGGTGTAGGTGGCTTCAGTATAGTTAGCCAGGTATAGTGTAGTTAGGTGTAGGGGCCTTCAGTATAGTTAGCCAGGTATAGTGTAGTTAGGTGTGGGGGCCTTCAGTATAGTTAGCCAGGTATAGTGTAGTTAGGTGTGGGTGCCTTCAGTATAGGTAGCCAGGTATAGTGTAGTTAGGTGTGGGTGCCTTCAGGATAGGTAGCCAGGTATAGTGTAGTTAGGTGTAGGGACCTTCAGTATAGTTAGCCAGGTATAGAGTAGTTAGGTGTAGGTGCCACTCACAACCCTCCAATTCCAGCGGCGGTGTCTGGGGCTCCTCCTGGTCTCCTTTCCTTCTGCCGCGCTGCGAGTGCAGATGGGCACTCTAATGAAGGCTCCGGAGTCCGGCAAGCGAAGGGGGTGGCGGGCAGCGTGAATTGACGCATTGTGCTTAGCGCCGCCCCCAGCTATGTCGCGGCGGCGTCCTCTCCCGCTGTACCGCCCCTCTCCTCTCTGCCTGTTCCGATTGGCCAGCGGCTGGCAGCAGATTCTGACAGCTGCCGCTTGCAAAATTTTACATTTTACTAATAGGCGGTCGCGATGTACCGGTAGATCGTGATTGACCTATTGGGCACCCCTGCCTTACGGAATGCAAATATGCAATCTGTTTCATTGATATGCCTTCAGTATAGTTAGCCAGGTATAGTGTAGTTAGGTGTAGGAGCCTTCAGTATAGTTAGCCAGGTATAGTGTAGTTAGGTGTGGTGGCTTCAGTATAGTTAGCCAGGTATAGTGTAGTTAGGTGTAGGTGCCTTCAGTATAGTTAGCCAGGTATAGTGTAGTTAGGTGTAGGTGGCTTCAGTATAGTTAGCCAGGTATAGTGTAGTTAGGTGTGGGGGCCTTCAGTATAGGTAGCCAGGTATAGTGTAGTTAGGTGTAGGGGCCTTCAGTATAGTTAGCCAGGTATAGTGTAGTTAGGTGTGGGTGCCTTCAGTATAGGTAGCCAGGTATAGTGTAGTTAGGTGTGGGTGCCTTCAGTATAGTTAGCCAGGTTTAGTGTAGTTAGGTGTGGGTGCCTTCAGTATAGGTAGCCAGGTATAGTGTAGTTAGGTGTAGGGGCCTTCAGTATAGTTAGCCAGGTATAGTGTAGTTAGGTGTGGGTGGCTTCAGTATAGGTAGCCAGGTATAGTGTAGTTAGGTGTGGGTGCCTTCAGTATAGTTAGCCAGGTATAGAGTTGTTAGGTGTAGGTGGCTTCAGTATAGTTAGCCAGGTATAGTGTAGTTAGGTGTAGGGGCCTTCAGTATAGTTAGCCAGGTATAGTGTAGTTAGGTGTGGGGGCCTTCAGTATAGTTAGCCAGGTATAGTGTAGTTAGGTGTGGGTGCCTTCAGTATAGGTAGCCAGGTATAGTGTAGTTAGGTGTGGGTGCCTTCAGGATAGGTAGCCAGGTATAGTGTAGTTAGGTGTAGGGGCCTTCAGTATAGTTAGCCAGGTATAGTGTAGTTAGGTGTAGGTGCCTTCAGTATAGGTAGCCAGGTATAGTGTAGTTAGGTGTAGGTGGCTTTAGTAGTTAGCCAGGTATAGTGTAGTTAGGTGTAGGTGGCTTCAGTATAGTTAGCCAGGTATAGTGTAGTTAGTTGTAGGGGCCTTCAGTATAGTTAGCCAGGTATAGTGTAGTTAGGTGTGGGGGCCTTCAGTATAGTTAGCCAGGTATAGTGTAGTTAGGTGTGGGTGCCTTCAGTATAGGTAGCCAGGTATAGTGTAGTTAGGTGTGGGTGCCTTCAGGATAGGTAGCCAGGTATAGTGTAGTTAGGTGTAGGGACCTTCAGTATAGTTAGCCAGGTATAGAGTAGTTAGGTGTAGGTGCCACTCACAACCCTCCAATTCCAGCGGCGGTGTCTGGGGCTCCTCCTGGTCTCCTTTCCTTCTGCCGCGCTGCAAGTGCAGATGGGCACTCTAATGAAGGCTCCGGAGTCCGGCAAGCGAAGGGGGTGGCGGGCAGCGTGCATTGACGCATTGTGCTTAGCGCCGCCCCCAGCTATGTCGCGGCGGCGTCCTCTCCCGCTGTACCGCCCCTCTCCTCTCTGCCTGTTCCGATTGGCCAGCGGCTGGCAGCAGATTCTGACAGCTGCCGGATGCAAAATTTTACATTTTACTAATAGGCGGTCGCGATCTACCGGTAGATCGTGATTGACCTATTGGGCACCCCTGCCTTACGGAATGCAAATATGCAATCTGTTTCATTGATATGACTTATGTTCAGGGAGAAATCAGCCCTAAAGATATTGTGCCAGATCTCTGTCCCTGTATGCGGGATTGCCCTCAGCTCCAATTGCAGCAAGGCTGGACTTTGCTTGTCATAGCCCCTCCCAGCTGCAGGGCGATAATACCTAGCAACCCCCTCACTCCTGGGTACTTTGTCCATCATCTGTTATTGAATTACACCTACTGACAGGACAGCAGCACACTGGCTAATAAACATGCAATTAGAGATGGGCAGAACGGTTCACCCGGGAACGGTTCCAGGCGAACTTTGGGTGGTTCGCGGTCGCCGGTGAAGGCGAACTTTTGCAGAAGTTCGGTTTGCCCCCATAATGCTCCATTAGGGTCAACTTTGATCCTCTACATCACAGTCAGCAGGCACATTGTCGCCAATCAGACTACACTCACTCCTGGAGCCACTCCCCCCCCCCTTATATAAGGCAAGGTTCTCCGGCCATGTTACTCACTCGTCTGCCTACAGTAATTAGTGAAAGGACAGATGCTGATGGACTCTGCTAGGGAAAGTTTAGTTAGGCTCTTGTATGCTTATTAGCTTGCTTCTGGCTGATTTTTATTCATTATATAGCACCCCACAAAAGCTGCTCCTCCTCCTCCAGAGGAGGAGGATCTTGTCTTCCAGGGATTTGTAGGATGTCAAAAGCACACTCACATACATTGGCCAGGAATCGAACCCAGGTCAACTGCTTGGAGGGCAGCTATGCTCACCACTATACCACCAACACTACAGGCTGAAGCCAGCCTAGCTGGCCTGGGAAGGATGAAAAGCTAGGTGGCCATACAACCATTCCTGCTAACCCAAAGCTTACTTGTGTCTTACAACACATTGGCTTAAGACTTTACCAAATCCAATGCTCCAATATGGGGAAGCTTCTCTGTTTGCTGTTTTTTTTTTGTTTTTTAAAGTGTGGTGTCACAGTTTACTCATCTTTTCAACTACAAGAAAGGCCCAGGAGTAGTCTTAGCTACCGTAATATCTATGTTACGGCAGGGCCCTTATTACACTTTATCTTACAGGGCTATGGAAACTGTTTTGCGCATGCGATAAGGCGAGGTGCAAAAATGAAATCATGCCGCGCAGAGGTTGGTTTCGATCCATCAACCTCAGGGTTATGGGCCCAGCACACTTTCAATGTGCCACTCTGCTTACATTTGTATACAATCTTCAAGTTTAAGGGCACATTAGTTGAAATAGTTACACTACAATCTATGTTACAGCAAGGCTCTATGGCGGCCATAGCCCCTTAAGAGAAAGTGTCATTAGGGCCTTGCTGTAACATAGATTGTAGTGTAACTATTTCAACTAATGTGCCCTTAAACTTGAAGATTGTATACAAATGTAAGCAGAGTGGCACATTGAAAGTGTGCTGGGCCCATAACCCAGAGGTTGATGGATCGAAACCATCCTCTGCTAGGCATAATTTCATTTTTGCACCTCGCTTTATCGCATGCGCAAAACAGTTTCCATAGCCCTGTAAGAGAAAGTGTAATAAGGGCCCTGCCATAACATAGATATTACGGTAGCTAAGACTACTCCTGGGCCTTTCTTGTAGTTGAAGAGATGAGTGAACTGTGACACCACACTTAAAGGGACACTTAAGTCAAATAAAAAAAATGAGTTTTACTCACCTGGGGCTTCCCTCAGCCCCCTGCAGCTGTCCGGTGCCCTCGCAGCATCGCTCCAATCCTCCTTTACCCGCCGGCGGCTGCTTCCAGTTTTGGCGACAGCTGCCGACAGGCTGGGTACACAAGTGATTCTTTGCGTTCCCAGCCACAATAGCACCCTCTATGCTGTTATTGCGACCTTCTTGCCGCAATAACAGAATAGAGGGCGCTATTGAGGCTGGGAACGCAAAGAATCACTCGCGTTCCCAGCCTGTTAGCGGCTGTCACTGAAAGCGGAAGGAGCTGCCAGCGGGGACAGGAGGATTGGAGCGATGCTGCGAGGGCACCGGACAGCTGCAGAGGGCTGAGCGAAGCCCCAGGTGAGTAAAACTTATTTTTTTTATTTGACTTAAGGATCACTTTAACCACTTCAGCCTTCAGTCGTTTTCACTTTATGCATCCGAGCAATGTTCACCTCCCATTCATTAGCCTATAACTTTATCACTACTTATCACAATTAACTGATCTATATCTTGTTTTTTTCCGCCAATTAGGCTTTCTTTGGGTGGTACATTTTGCTAAGAGCCACTTTACTGTAAATGTATTTTAACGGGAAGAATAAGAGAAAACGGGAAAAAATCATTATTTCTCAGTTTTCAGTCATTATAGTTTTAAAATAATACATGCCTCCATAATTAAAACTCATGTATTGTATTTGCCCATATGTCTCGGTTATTATACCGTTAAAATTATGTCCCAATCACAATGTATGGCGACAATATTTTATTTGGAAATAAAGGTGCATTTTTACCGTTTTGCATCTATCATTATTTACAAGTTTAAAATTAAAAAAAAATATAGAAATATTTCATCTTTACATTGATATTTAAAAAGTTTAGACCCTTAGGTAAATATTTACTTTTTTTTATTGTAATGTTTTTGTTTTTTTTTTTCTATTAAACAGTAGTTTTTGTAAAGTAAATTGTGTGTTGTTTTTTTTTTTTTTTTACTTTTAGTTGTAGTTTTACTTTTTGGCCACAAGATAGCGGTCATGAGTTTGTTTACATGACGTCACTCTAAGCATACCATGCGCTTAGAGAGACGCATGGGGGAGGCAACAGCCAGAAACAAGCTGCATGCTTGTTTCAGGTGTGTGATTCATCCAATACTGCAGCCAGAGATCAGCAGGAGAGCCAGACAACTGGTATTGTATAAAAGGTAACATCCATATCCCTCTCCGTTAAGGTTCCTTTTAAGTACGGTGACCATAAGTCCCGCTTTGCCCGGGACGCGTCCTGCCTTCAGGGGGCGCTGTCCCAGGCTGCATGAGGTCCCGGGAAACGTCCTGCTTTTAGCAGCGGGACGTCCCGGCCTCGGGACTCTGGCCACCGTACAATGAACTAGCCGCAGCGTCTCCTAGATGCTGCGCTAGTTCATTCCCCGCAGCCCCGCTCCAGCAGCCTGCATTGTCCTCCTCTGGCAGGCACAGGCAGAGCAGGGCTACTGCAAGATGGCGTCCGGAGGCGGAGCCCTGTACTGGAGACTATTTGTGTCTCCAGTACAGGGCTCCGCATCCGGGCGCCATCTTGCTGTAGCCCTGCTCTGCCTGTGAGCCCGGGGATCTGCGCACACACACCAGAGGCCGGCCGGCTGGCTGACTTATGTCAGGTAAGTAAATGCTTTTTTTTTTCCAGGTGAAATGTTTGCCCACATTGCGTACATTTTGTACTGACATGTTTGCCCCCATTGCGTTCATTTTGTACTGACATGTTTGCCCCCATTGCGTTCATTTTGTACTGACATGTTTGCCCCCATTGTGTTCATTTTGTACTGACATGTTTGCCCGCTGTGCGTTTATTTTGTACTGACATGTTAGCCCGCAGTGCGTTTATTTTGTACTGACATGTTAGCCCGCAGTGCGTTTATTTTGTACTGACATGTTTGCCTGCAGTGCGTTTATTTTGTACTGACATGTTTGCCTGCAGTGCGTTTATTTTGTACTGACATGTTTGCCTCCATTGCGTTTATTTTGTACTGACATGTTTGCCCGCTGTGCGTTTATTTTGTACTGACATGTTTGCCTCCATTGCGTTTATTTTGTACTGACATGTTTGCCCGCAGTGCGTTTATTTTGTACTGACATGTTTGCCTGCAGTGCGTTTATTTTGTACTGACATGTTTGCCTCCATTGCGTTTATTTTGTACTGACATGTTTGCCTCCATTGCGTTTATTTTGTACTGACATGTTTGCCCGCAGTGCGTTTATCTTGTACTGACATGTTTGCCCGCAGTGCGTTTATTTTGTACTGACATGTTTGCCTCCATTGCGCTTATTTTGTACTGACATGTTTGCCCGCAGTGCGTTTATTTTGTACTGACATGTTTGCCTGCAGTGCGTTTTATTTTGTACTGACATGTTTGCCTCCATTGCGTTTATTTTGTACTGACATGTTTGCCCGCAGTGCGTTTATTTTGTACTGACATGTTTGCCTCCATTGCGCTTATTTTGTACTGACATGTTTGCCTGCAGTGGGTTTATTTTGTACTGACGCTTGCCTCCATTGCGTTTATTTTGTGCTGACATGTTGCCCATTGCATTTATTTTGTGGTGTCTGGGGTAACTGTTGCTGCACTTATTATTTAATGGTCATAGTCTGTGTTTGCTGCTTTGGGGTTATGGCATACTATTAAATAGCCTCACACAGTTTCTGCACACCCATGATGCGAATCCTCGTTTGACCTATCACGGCGTAAACACTGCTTTCTTATGCCTCGCTGTTGCATCATTACGTTAGCTCCGCCCATAGAATGTTATGACCATGCCCATTTTTCGGCTCGGCAGGCACCACATTTTTCGGTGCGGCGTGCTCCCCTTATTTTTCGGTGCAGAACCCCTCCCCCCGGCCCTGTCCCAGGTTGAGCCTACAAAATTCTGGTCACTCTATTTTAAGGCCTGCTTGAATGAGTTGAAGGTGGGGGGAAAGCCTGATGGGGTAGTTCCATAGAATAAGAACTGCTCTGGAGAAGTCCTGGAGCCTTATAAGTGAGCAGGTGATGTGAAGGGTGGACCGCTGTAGCGTAATGGAGGAGCAGAGAGAGTACGTATAGGAATATCTGTGGTTGAGATCTGAGATGAATGAAGGAGACATGGTGGATTTGTATGCCAGGCAGAGCAGTGTACATGTAATTCTGGTGGGACAGGGAGCCAGTGACGGGACTTGTGAAGAGGAGCAGTGGGAGGAGTGAGTGAGCCTGGCAGCTCCATTCATAACACATTCCAGGGGTCAGAGCCTGGTCTTAGTAATCTGGACTGGAGATGACCAGAGCATGGACCAGGAGTTTGGCAGCGTTGGGGATTGGGTAGGGGTGAATTTTTGCGATGTTGCAGAGATTGAAGTGACAGGATATAGAGATGTTGTGGGGGGGTGAAGGGAGAGCACTGAGTTAATGGTGACACCCAGGTAGCGGGTTTGGGGCACAGGGGCTGGCGTCTGGCCTATAGAATTACAGTATTGTGA